>NC_135560.1:11247597-11380097 GCF_964340395.1 Glandiceps talaboti | reverse complement strand
GACTTTTTTTGGTGCCACTTTTGATATGCTACCAATAGAGATTAGGCAAATTATGCCTATATACGAAAACAGAACAAAAATTTGAAGGCAAGCGAAAATCAAATTAGGAGCATAACAGAAAATAACATTAATTGATTTATGGTAATACATTTAACACGATGAAGTGGATATTTGGACTCCAATTTACACCTTATAATGTATAAAAACAGTCAAATGTGTATGTCATCTAGCCTCTAGCTGTTAACTTTATCCTGCACCAGGTGTGCATACTAAAAGGCAGCCATATTAGAGTGGCCACAACAGCTGTAGGCGGCCATCTTTAGATTTATGCATATTAGTAAATTGCGTATTCACCCCTCGCAAGCAGACAAGCACTTAAATGAATCTCAAAGCTAAAAATTATAAATTGAGTACAATTTAGCTGAGTTGGTAACTGTAGTGAGAGCTAAGGGGCAAATCAGGATAAAGTTGAGCTCATATAAGCTGAGTCAATTGTGGCAATTCTATCATTGCGGCTGCTGGCCTGTTGCCGGTAGCCGGCGATTCTATCTGGTATCAGCTGTATGCAGGGAAATCAAATTTACACCTTGGTAGTACACTATAGTCTGTATAGTTTGAGGGAAAATGCTATGACTCGTACAAGTCTAACCACTTGGTAATTATATATACGGGCAGATTGTTCATTTTACACTAGTATTAGTTTGCAAATGGATTGATATGATAGAAACTGTCTTTTTTTCGAAACCATCTGTTTACTCTCAAGTGAAATGCCATTCTGAATGCATAACTTCCAATATCTGTGTATCTGTTCTTCACAAACGAGCTCGATGTCTTTTTTTTAGGTGCTGGGTAGAGTATTATAGTACGAATAGTGGGTGACCTCTTGCCAATTAACGTATAGCCACGCTATTTGTTTCAGCCTACCTACCTACATTTATAGATCTACAAAATGTACCCATTATTTAACTTTTCATGGTATGCTGAAATCCTGGGGACGGTACCAGTAGCCATTAGTTCTGGTAAGGGTTTGCAGCCAATACTACCAACCCCAGACACCACTTTACACCCATTTTGACCAAAAAACCGACACCCTATTTTTAGACCATTAGAGGTTTTTTAGAAGATCAAATTTTTGACCAAAATGCATTTGTAGTCATTCCACAATAGGGAAGAGTGGATCACAAAATGTAGTTTTCACTCTAAAACTTGTATTTTGCCCCTTAGGAGGCAACATTTTGGTGGCAATTAATGGCACAGTTATGACAATAGACCCAGCAAAATTGAAAATAACATAGAGTGGACCCCATTTCAGACTCTTCAGCATGAAAAAAACACAAAAAACAGACCCCATTTTAGACCAAAGGGCTAGAAAACGCACCCCAAAGGGCAGCATATCTATGTATAGTTAAATAAGGGGAGTAGCACCCCAGGGGCTAGAGTATGCTAAATATTACATTATTTGTAGATTTATTCATTGTAAGGATATACTTGTATTGTGTCAGACATGACTCATATACCTGTTTTCTAAGTTCTGTTGTCCAAGATATTTGTTTTGAACCTCAGTTTTGTTTTTTAGGTTAATGAACACTTCAATTACGATATAAACTTTTCACTATGTGTTCATTGTTAGCTAGAAGTTATCTGAAAGTTATAGCTGTTGCAAATTTACCCACCACATGAATACTGAAATTTTAACGAATACACACAGCATACTTTTTGATAAGCTGAGAGCTTTCAACTGCAAGTCAGTCTTGTCTCAGACCACTATAGAGAACTCCATAGTGGTCTGGGGTCTTCGTCACTCATGATAGATGGCGCTGTTTATGTTCATGTCACAAGGTGACGTGATCACGGAGAATGCTCCCGTAGATCTTAGGGAGAAAGTACCGTCCCTCATTTCTGTTCAGGTTCTTAGGGTAGCTCTTTATATAAATGGCCTCCTTGATACCATGTTTCAGCCAGTCAGACTGTCTATCTAGGATTTTAACTTCACTCTAATAAATCTGGTGTCCTAAAGTATATATGTACCCATCACATGAATTTATCAAATGTTGAGTCAAAATAATACTCTCAAAGTTTTTGACATGTTGTTGCCAGTGAAACTAAAAAAAAATGGTATATTGAATTGATCTTTTGCAGGAAGGATTTGTCTGAACTACGCTCAGTGCATGGACAGTGTAGTGAACATGCCACACAGCAAGCTGATCTCATCAAACAATTACAGTCTCTGCAGTTTGATACACAGAAAAGTGAGTAGTCTGTATCATGGAGAGCTTCATTACACGTATATGTATATGTTGAAATTTCAGTTTACTGGTTGGTCTAGCCATCCAAATCTATGGTCTGTTACAGTCAAAACTCAGATTTGTATAGGGGAGGGAGAGAGGGGAGGGGAGCTGGTTGGTTGGGTTAATTACGCCCCAGAATTTCAGGTTTGAGTGTACATTGTACTTCTCACTCCAGATTGAAAACACCTTTGGTACCCATTAATGATATTTTTTGACTACTAAACCAAGGACCATGATCGGAGATTTTTAGCCTGGTGGTGGCGCTATACTGTAACATCTTCACAGCTATTACTTGGGAATAGTCAACCTAGCTTCAAAAACTGTCTGAAATAAGGAGGGGGGGGGGGGGGGGTAACTCTATACATATTCAGAATGAGGTGTGTTGCCAAGATTGAAAACGTGCACCTACTAGACAGTACTCGTCAATATTAAGATATTTTTCAACCAAACAAAAACCATGCATAATTTGTGATTTTTAGCCAAATGGTGGCGCTATACTCTGACAGCTTCACTGTGTTGATAGGAATAGGCAATCTATACTTTCACATTTATACCTTCCTAGAAGAGGAATCTAAGTACAACAATGTGGAATTATAATAAAAATTGTGTACCGATATCTCTTTTACTCAAGATTTTGAAGGTTATCTGCTCAGAACATGGAAATCATATTCATGTTTAGAAAATTTCTTGTAGGAAATGTGGACTCCTTTGTGAAAAAATTTTGCAATTGTGGATGGCATGTTCTGGTTAAACTTCTTGTGGGAGTATATTCCAAAAAGTCTATTTTATTTTTGTAGCCTTCTTATGAATCATTTGGTGATCAAGGTGTAAAATATCAGTATCAAACTCAAAATTGAACATGGATCTTGTTTTTTTGTTTCTTGATTGTTAGTCTTGAAAAGCCAAGAAGATGCACACACGATGGAAGCATCATCTCTACAATCAGTAAGTTCATATCAATTCATCCCTTATTTACTAGTAATAGTGAAGTTACTTTATTGTAATCTAGTTTTTGAAGCAGCTTTCGTTCGAATCACTCAGACGTCATCAGCATAATGATGTTATGCTGTTTGGTCAGGTGACCTCCTAGTGGAATCACCCGATAGTAGACTATTGTAAATGGGTGGGAGATGGTATCAACAGTCACGGTTGAAGGAAGGCTGTTCTCTGATTTCAATGGATCCTCGAATTTTCCTAAGCCAATTCTTGTCTTCTTTGCCCAGGACCTTTGACTGCTCTGTTGTTATTTACTTATTGTTGTCCAATTTCTTTCCTGTTGTGTTTAGTTACATTCACCATGTAGTCAAAATAATCACGATTTTTATATGACATATATTAAATATGTATATATATTTTTTTATCACAGATGTATTCTGACTTGAACTCACGCTACAAAGCAGTCAAGTATGAGCTGAATAAAGCAGAGAGACAGTTATCCAACATTCCAACTAGAAATGCAGGAATGCAAGTCAATCTGGCACCCTGGGATGCTGTAAGTTATCATTTATGCTAATTAGGTAGTACTTAGTATGCAGTTTCGTTTGTGAACTCCAACTATGGAAGGGTTTTACTATACATAGTACAGACAGTCAATCTGGCACCCTGGGATGCTGTAAGTTATCATTTATGCTAATTAGGTAGTATTTAATATGCAGTTTAGTTTGTGAACTCCAACTATGGAAGGGTTTTACTATATATAGTATGTAGTCGATAAGCCCTGATGTATGTTAAAAAGCCTCACACCATTTTAGTATCTTGAATTCTAAATCATGTGTATTGGATACTGATAATGGAATTTGCATGTCTACGAAATATGACACAAAGCTGGCGAACATAGAGTGAATATTGTTGTCAGTCATTGTATATTGTATGCCAAATACAGATCAGTTGAAGAGAACTTCAAAAAAAATCACCCATCTCCCACACTCCCATCCCCAGCAGATCTCATGGAAAGTTTTTAAAAAAAAAAAAATATCCATCAGCAAGTTGTCTTAAAACTTTCTCCCATTTGTATTTTTCAGGAGGCACAGACATGTGAATCATGTGTTATCAATGAATGCAAGATGTCCAGTCTACAAACCGAGATAGATCTACTGAAAGAAAGACTGAAGGAAAAATCGAGGTATGGTCAGACACAATATCATGAATAATTAAAAATAAAAATTGGAAAAACAAACGTTTAAAGTAATGCTAACAAAAATAGAATTTTTAGTTTTATTAATAGTATGCTGTAAATGGATTGGGTTTTTTTTAAAAAAATAAAGTCGCCATATGAATGAGAATTGGGTATTTATTTTGGAATTTGAATTTGTAAAACAATTTTGTTATGGCTTCCTACTTGAAAAATCAATATCAAACAACATTGTCTAAGTCCTTGCTTGAAACTCAATAAATTGCAAAAGATTAATAAGTGTGTAAAATGTTTGTATGTACAATAACAAACATTTTACTCTGGCCTTTAAACAGGAAAGCAAAGGCCAAACTGCTTTCTAGTAGAACAGTTTATTTTACACACCGTTTGAGTTGTCTGCAGACTTCTAAAGATTAACCTTGATTATATACTTCCATCCTTAGATTAATTTATGAAATGGACAAGGAAGCGCCTACCCAGGACCATGACCTTTCAATGACCCGGAGTAAAAGGGTAAGTCAATAATAACAACTCAATTCAAAATAATGAAATCTCTTCTGTCATCAGATGCCTGTGAGATTGTAATTTGAAAAGCTGTGATAACACTGTAATTGTATCACTGTGGTATCAGACTATCAGGGCAAGATAAGCAGAATGTAACGGTATCATATTCCTTGTTCTTAACAAAATATGATAGCTTTACATTAGCACCAGTCCTGATTAGAAAGTATTCAATTTTTTTGGCCTTAATAACATGTTTTGCAACAACGCAATAATGAGGGACCTTTATGGAGCCAAGCCACTTTCAAAGTAAGACTGCCCTCACAGACCAAACTTAAGCACAATTTCAGTGTTCACAGTTACAATTTGGTTCACAGTTACAATTTGGTTCGTCAAGATAGACTGCCCTCAAGAGGCAAGTTTTGAATGTAATTGATCTCAGGTAATTGTTATGTTAAATCAGTACCTGCTGATATCAATAAGAAAAATACTAGGATGGACACAATACTACTTCTGTGTTAGCACAAACTATCTATCATTGTCCACAAAACAAAGACTTTTTATACAAATTGAAAAAAAAAGGTTTGTGGCTACAGTAGATCAATTAAGAATGCTACTTCATAGGATCACTCTGCATAAAGCAGATATTTTCCCCATATTCTAGTTTGTGTCACTCCATTTCCTGAGTTTCTCTTATAAGTTGTTCCATAAATGCACCTGTATTGCCTAATGGGACATTATCATTAAGTACAGGAAGTAGAACTATAGAAATACAGTATACTATAACATCAGGAAATGCAGGTGCCATAATTCTGGATTCTTAGCCCAGGGTATGATGGGAAAGGTCATAGGTGACACATAATTAGCATAACCCAGATTTTTGTTTCAGTATATTTTAGTGTGAATATGTTTACATTGTTCACTGTTCAGATAGTTCTTGATAATTCTTGACCAGCTTATAAAACTAGGTCTAGTATGATTAATACTACCGGTATTCTTTCAAGCCAGTCTTTTCTGCTAGGGCATTGAACTTCAAAAATCTATCCTGGTGGTGTATATTTTACCATTGCAGCAGAAATGGCAGTGATTGTCTAATTATGGATGAATTAATACCAGTTATGAATAATGTCATGTTTTTTCATATTATCCATGAAAAGAATGTTAGATCATACTTATGAAATTTTAAAATTAACGTAATAATTCTGTTTTTTATGATTTGTTTTGTAGACAATGACTGAACTAACAGGAAGTGTGCAGTCAGGTCACATCAGCAGTCTACGTTCCCGGTCATTATCGCCAGTCAGATCACCATTACGTACTAGTAGTCCTAAACTGAGGGCCAGGAAATCAGCTGGAGTCAGTACAGATAGGAAGCTTGAGAACCTAGAAAAGTTACTCAGAGTCAAGGTTAGTTGAAATTACTTATACTTGAATTGTTAAGTTCACCGGAATGCAAAAAGTGTGAACCTGTCAAAGAAAGAAATTATCACCAGTATAGATCAGGTGAGAGCCATAGAAATAGTGTACAATTAATATCATGAAAGCTGAAACAATATGTCGTCTGGTTCTACAAAAATCTTACTAACACTGCTACATTTTATCATCTCGCTCAACAAATATCTCTGTCGGTAAGATTTGTGTTGAGCCAGATGATACAATGTATCAATATTAGTAAGAGTAAGATTTGTGTTGTGCCAGACTACATTTTGTTTCAGGTTTCGTGATTTTAATTGTATTTTGCTAGATACAAAAAAAAGGCAAGTGTGTGTGCATATCAAAGAAAGATTGTATAATAAGGATAGAGTCAAAATCAATCGGAAAAAATCCGAGTTGGGGACATATAAAGCTACTCCAAACTCAACTATTGAAGAACATGCCTCAATTGAATAATTAGTACCATCTAATTAGCATATCTGATAATTTACAGCATTCCAGGGCACTAGATTGACTTCCTTACTATACATAGTAAAAACGCTTCCATATTTGGAGTTCACAAACCGAACTGCATAATTAGTACCATCTAATTAGCATATTTGATAACTTACAGCATCCCAGGGTGCCAGATTGACTTACATTCCTGCATTCCTATTTGGAATGTTGGATAACTGTCCATACTATATATAGTAATAATACTTCCATATTTGGAGTTCTCAAACTAAACTGCATATTAAGTACTACCTACTTAGCATGTCTGATAACTTACAGGGTGCCGGTTTGACTTCCATACTATACATAGTAAAAAATACTTCCATTGTTGGAGTTCACAAACGAAATTGTATACCAAGTACTACCTAATTAGCTTAAAGGAGAAGAATTATAGTAAAGTTGTAGACAACGATGGAAATTGTCTTAAATTCACATTTGTTTCTAATATCTGTCTTCCATGTTTTTTCTGCAGCACAATGAAAATGAGGAGATAAGGGCAGCTCACAACAGAAGACTTGAAAGACTGAGAGCTCTACAACAAAATTATAACATTCTGAAAGAACAAATCAAAACTTATGAAGAAGCTCAAAGGTAAGAATAAAGTTTACTGGGAAGAAAAACAACAAATGAGGAAAATTCTTTTGATATACAACATCTGGTGTTAACATAAAAGTGTACTTGGTGTAGAAAGTTAATTTAGTCAAACATTAACTTTTGTAGTGCCATTTGTTTGATTAACAAATTTTGTTTATTTTCTAAAAGTAAGTTAAGAAAAGGAATACATAACAGAAAAAGTTGGAGAGAGAGAAAGTTGAAGAGAGAGAGATGTATATCATATTTAACAAATTGCATTTTTTTTAAATTCTGAGCAATTAATGAAATTCATGATGCAATGATGCAATATGTACCGTACTTAATTATGGTAGCACCCTCACTCAAGCAAGGGCCCAGTACTTTTGTTTTAGCAAGTTACATTAGCTTCGTTACATTTGATTTGTAGTGGGAGGAAGAAACGTAAGAAGGTACATCGATCTGATCCAAGAAAACTACAACAGGAAGACAGTGATAGTGTCTGGAATGAATTGACTTATTTCAAAGGACAGAATAGAAATCTACTGATGGACAGGTGAGACTTTACAGTCACAAGTTTTTTAGTTATTGTGTGTTTAGGGTGATGTTTATACTCTCTATTAGGTACCCCAAGAGGGCAGTGTTCAAGGGTTTACATTTACGGGAGATATGCATAATGTGAGGTGTATGATGGTTATATATTCAAGATGCTTCAGTGCAAAACTAGAGACCTCACAATATTAATGTAAACTCGAATAGTTGATGAATAGATTTGCATATTCATTGGGTTTTGAATGTTATATGTCCTCCCTTTTGTAGTTACCATCTACTCGTAGCAAAAGTCTGTGAGAGGTGACGGATTTTCTTGGATAACTAAAGGTATTATTGTTACATATTTCGATACAATGACATCTAACCTCTCTACTGCTATCACAGGATGAACCTCCAAGAAGAATTAGATCTGTTGAAGGTACAGACAGCCACAGATACAGCTCATATAGAGGACCTGACACGATGTCTACAAGACGAAAAAGAACAACTCCGATTACAACTCACACAGGCTGAAAAAAGCAGAAAGATCAAAGAGTCAGAGAGAAAAGACATCACAGAACTTAAGAAACAGGTATTGGATATTCTAAACACACTTTATTCTGGTTATAGGAAAGACAAAATATTTTATCATTTGGCCACTTGGAGTGCTGTTTGACAGCATTAATTTTTTAGTGAGAGTGAGGGCCATGATAGCCGAGAAAGGTCAACGATTCAATGAGAAAAGAAATTGCAGAATTTGAAAAAGAGGTTTGGGATATCCTAAACAAGCTTTATCCAAAAGACAAAAGATTGTATTATTTGGCCACTAGGTGTGCTGTTCAAAGGCATTGAGTACTATATGTTGAGATTATCTATCCAAAAGATTTTCATATAGCACATTTCCAGGGTAGGAGGTGAAAAAAGTGTTTTGATTTTTTATTCTGTCAGATAAAGTCTTGTGAAAACCTGATTGAATCACTGGAGAAAGAAGCTGAAACTCTGACAGATGAAAGAGATAAGCTGGTGAAGGATAAAAGGTAAATTGTTATTTTAGTACTCATTGATTGAAGTTTTTGTTGGTTGGTAAGTTTTGGTGTTGTTAGTATAGACTTCATCTCCCCTGACTTGGGGACAATTGCACGATGTCACACAAGCTCAATAAATGAACTAGGGAGGAAGGGGGTCTAGTGTCAATGCAATTGCTGAACTTCATTTTTGCGCTTCAATTCGCACAAATTTAGAAAACTTTTGGACCTTCAATGATAACAGGTGCTGTATTTACTACTGAGATGTTGGTATTAAAGTTGAAATAAAATTTATACAGTACTGGGTTTCCGTTAATAGCTTAAAGTGTTTACTATGTTTCTGCATTACATCAATCGTATTGGCATGACTGCTACAATTTTCATCATGGTTTACATCATATATTAACGTGTCGATGTCACACTTATGAACATTTTAGGAGGAGGGGGGGGGGGGGGGATTGCCTAAACAAGTGAACTTCGTTTAATGAGCTTTACAATGTGTGACATGTGCAACCATCCCTTAGACCATAGACTCTCCAACGCCTATGTTCAGACCGGCATATTGCCATTGAATTTAAACACACGGCTATTTCTCAACTCTTATTTTAACGGATGTCATCATTACCCTGGTGTATTTTTAAACAATGTTTCTCTTACCATATAGAGCTTTGAAGATTGAACTTAGTAAGATAAAACCAGAGGCTGCTGAACAGGAGACTGAAATACAACAACTGACCAAAGAAAACCATTATTTAAAGAAAAAATTAAAACAGAAGAAGTCGTCTAGAAGTAGAAGAAAACAAAAGACATTAAAAGATGTAAGTAAAGGATTCAATATAATTAATAATATAAAAGTGAAATGCTATTTCATGTCATGCTTTAAAATGAACATATGGATGACAAATGGGTATATATTTTGGATTTACTTTATTCATAAAACAATTTTACTAAGTTTTATGACTTGAAAAAAACAATGTCAAACAACATATAGCAAGTCATTGTTTGTAACTCAGTAACATGTCAAAAATGACCAAATGTGTAAAATGTTTGTTATTGTATGTACAATAACAAACTTTTCAAACACTTTTTAGCTATTTGTAATTTTTAAAAATCCTGTTTTTTCCCCAAAAATACTCCTGCTAGAGAGAGATTAAGCATACATAGCATATCTGAATTGATGGCATCGCATCTCATCATATCTAACATTATTACATAAGTGTGCTGTTATGATGTTCAATAGGGATGTTTCATTGAGTTTAACACATCATTTATTCCATGTCTGTTTTCCTGACAGCATCAAAGAGCTCTGAATAGATCAATTGAACACATGAGTGCTGTGTTCTCTGACTTCCCTGATGATGGTTGGGAGGAAATTAGCACTGACAGGTAAGAGTGAGATTTATCTGCTTACTTATTTATACTGGAAAACAGAAATTGGGTTTGGGTTGCTATAAACATGGGATGGGACATATAATGGGGGTGACTGAATGTGGCATCTTAATATTGTTTTCATTTGTCACACATTCTTGGAGAGTTCAGCTATACTTGAACAAGACACATGGTGACTGCCCATAGCTGTGCACCCCTAACGATACTGATGAGACATCAGGTAAAGTTTGAGATTTTTATGTTGCATTTTGACAAACACAAAGAGTATCATGGCACAGAGATTTTGGTAAATGTGATGTCATCACCAGAGGTTTTCCCATACACCTTTGCAGGAATTCCCAAAATGGTTGAACACATGTCAAGCACAGAAGGATTTCTTCAAAAAAAATCTCAAAAGTTGAGTATTTAAAGTTACGAAAGTGCTTTTTTATCACCCTAAACTGTAAAGTTGATAGCGGTGCAAGTGTATTAATGGTAAAAATAAGATTGACTTTTCATGTTGATAATGAGGATGTTATAATATATTGTTTGTTTATCAGTGGAGAAGAGACTGGTGAAAGTCTAGGATATAGAATTGTAGAATCAGCCAGAAAGTACGGCTCAGAGAAAAGTTCAAGTGACAGGAAGAAGAAGAAGAGAAGCTCAAGAGACAGATTACAGGATGACTCATCAACTCAGAAGAAGTCGTCTGATAGACATCGACAGGTAAGATTGGTCTGAAATTGTTAGGTAGATGTTGACCAGTAAAACTGGTCTGAGACATTACCTGGTATACCTCAACATACATGTAATGTAGATTTACTGTTTGTGTTTAGTGACAGGTCATGATATTGACAGGACTACTGCTTGTTTCTTCCCCTACTAGGTCACATCCATACAGAGTCACATCAAACGTCTTGCCAGGGCTTATGATGAAGAACCAAAGAGGAAAGTTGGCTGGAGTACCATAGCAGTACAAACAGATGATGGTACGTAGTCTTAACCCAGCACAGTAACTGACAACATAGAAAGTCTTCGTGGAGTTGACATTATGTAGTATTAGAAATTACATCATATTTTGAGTCAATGCAAAAATATTTGTAGCGAGTAAAGTATAAATCAAATACTAGTAGCCTCAGCTGCCTTTTAGCAAAGTGTTGTCTCTGGAACATGGTGACTATGCCAGAGTCTACTAAGTGTCCATTCTCGCAAGCCAGAGTACGTATTTCTACTAAAGCAACGAAATATGGCGAGTAGGTTTTGGACGTTGTTGTAAAAAGGCATGTGACTTACGACATTGCTAAGTGTCTGACATGCGAGTTAGCAATAATATCCCAGGGATATGATGGAAGAATTAGATACAGCAAGAGAGTGTCATTAGTTTTGTGCACACTACCAAAAGTAGCATCCTACAAAGTTTTGTTTTTTATACTTGCTCTGTATGTTAGGACACTAGAGCTCTCTAGCTTTCACCCTCTTGTACATAAAAAGATAGATGTTGAATTGATGTAGAATGTCCTGCTAGTTTTTGTATTATAGATGGCTGTTGGTATTGTGATCTAATGTATTTGATTTTGACTTTGACCATGACAGAGACACCAAGGTCCTGCAGACGAATGATTGACATGGGTGTTGGTGATCACAGTGTAGATGAAATGTTGAATAGTGTTGCTGAATCCACCCTGGAAAGAACTCCAGGTAAGAATATATTATGAATATATTATGCCCTCTTGTGGTGTAGCCTACAATGAACTCGACCTGTTAAATAAAGAACATTCTTTTGTGGTAGAGCCCAGCATTAGAATAGAACTAACTCAAATAAAATGAGCTTCTCATCAAATCTGCAGTGGACTGGTAGACCTGTCACATAAACAGCACCCTCTTGTGGCAAAGCTTTGTAGTAGATTAACTTTTCACATAAAGTGCGCCCTTTGTGGCATAGCATAGACAGGTGGTAAGTATAAACTCTACCTGAGTTCCACTGTCATTTTACTGGAGTTCCCCACCAACATTATGGTATACAGTATGGGAAACTATGCCAGTTTACCAGATTTTCCCTTTCTTGTTACTGGTGTTCCCAGTACTAGTAAAAACACTGGTAGAAGTGATATTTAGGGATGAAACAAAAGATATTTTCGTAATGAATTTTAATATACCAACACATACATGGTATAAGAATTGTAGCCTGATACTCTAGTATTAGTGATAGAAACAACCAATACTTACTTTGGATTTATTTCATTTTATTTTTTACTTGATAGTGAAAAGAAGAGATATTGCCACCTCACCACATATGGGTTTACACAAACTGGGTCGGTCAGTAGGTAAAACCAGCAGTAGACCAGAGAGTCCAAATATTAGCAGTTTAAAACAAAGACTTGGTTCTTTGCAACAACAGGTAATTCATTTCAGATTGTTCAAATTAAAGTGCCTTTACAGTCAAACAAAAATCATATGATTCAAAATCAAATCGTGTTTACCGTTGGACATGGCTGAAAACACCTTTTATTTTGGGCCATGGCAGAAGAAACACTGTTTTAATGAGTTCTATGTACATGTACAGACAAGTCTCTGTGGCTATGACATTTCTTAGGTATGTAGTTTAGCAATGAAGTGTGACATTTTCACTTAGAAAAGTAATATGAGATACAAAATTTCTAGCCAATTTTTTTACCACAAAATGACAGCCAAATAAAAAAAGTTGTTTGGTTCCGGTTACTCGACCACACCTAGTTTTTCACACAGACCCTAAACTTTTTTTTACGTATTTGAGAAAAATAATAATAAAATTGCGAAAATCATAAAGTCTCGCAAGAAATTGTGAGTGCAGAAACTGACATCAACTTAAAAAGAAAATATAAAACTTTTCTTCCAATCTATAATGGCTGTACATCTGATAGGAAGAAATGAACAACGCAGAGACCAATAGGAAAACAATGGAAAACCTGAACTAGACACTTACACATGAAAAAAAATATATAATGAAATAAAATAAAAAATCTACCTACCCCACCTATTTTATAAAATTGAATGTAATCGGAACCACACAATTATTTTTTTATGCCTTAATCAGATACAAAGACAGTTGTCTGTTATTCAAGATATTTTTGTCTGTGTGATACATAGATATGTTTTTAAACCATCCAGATCCATGAGTGTTGTGTATATGTCTTATTATATAACTACTCTGAGACATATTCACTTAGATATGTTGTTAAACCATTAATTATATGTTTGTGTCTTTCAGGTGACTGTTCTCAGAGATTCTAAGGCGTCCATACAGAGAACACTAAATGATGAAAGAGAAGCCAAAGAACAACTCCAGTCTGATTTCAATGTTTGTAACCAAAGATTGAAAATCAACAAACAGACAGTGCAGGTAAGTGGTGTAGAGTGTTCTCAGTGTATGAATTGTGTCAGGTTGTTTTAGTTGAATGGATCCACAATTATGGATATACCATGATACCATGATAGTCTTTTATCATTTCATCATTTTCGACATCTCCTCTCACAAACCCAATTACTTGTTTTGTTGTCTTTGCATCCTTGCTGCCAGAAAGTTTTTTGAAATTCTTCCATTTTGTGAATGCAAAATCTTGCCATTTTATGTGGCAAATCCTAGTCACTTTCGATAGTCTAAACTCACTTTTTCCTTTATGATAGCGTAATGCAGCGCTCCTGTATACTATTGCCCTATGGCAAATAGAAAACAAATAGTGCATCCTGTATGCAAATTAAGGGAAACTCGTCCATACCGTGTGACACAATCTAAGCCAATCAGTGAAGGGTATAAGAAAACAATGCATTATAATATCATATCTTGTAAATAGATATCAATATGTATAATTCATATCTTTTAACTTCACTAATGTTTGATTTGTAGAAACTGACCCAAGAGTTGGAGAACTGTCAAACACAGAAAGAATCTTTGGAACGCCAACTAGCTACTAAACTAGAGTTGTCACAGAGTACTGAGATTATGTATGGTAAACTACCCACAAGTAGTGGTAGTAGTAAACATACAGACACAGAGTACAAACAACTAGAAAGTAAACTAAAAGTAAGTTAACCACCAAGTACAGCTAGTAGTAAACATACAGTATCCATACCATATCAAACAGTATCTGTACCATATCAAACAGTATCTGTACCATATCAAACTGTATCGGTACCATATCAAACAGCATACATGCTGTATCAAACAGTATCTGTACCATATCAAACAGTATCTGTACAATATCAAATAGTATCTGTACCGTATCAAACAGTGTTCATACCATATTAAACAGTATATACGTCATATCAAACAGTATCCATACCATATCGAACAGTATACATGCCGTATCAAACTGTTTACATGCCATATGAAACAGTATCCATACCGTATCAGACAGTATCTGTACTGAAATGTTCAAACTATTTACATGCTGTATCAAACAGTATCTGTGCCATATCAAACCGTATCTGTACAGTATCAAACAGTAGCCATACCGTATCAAACAGTATCCATACCACCATATCAAACAGTATACATGCCGTATCAAGCAGTATCTCACAGTATCAATATGTTATCAAACCATACCCATGCATACCAGTTCCCATTTTTGACCTATACAATGATAACACAAGAATTGTATAGCATTCATACCATTACACTTTAATAATTCAAATTGATTTCAACATTTTTTGTCTTGTTTTCACTATTTAATAGAACTCACAAAGTGAAGTATCAAAACAAGCTGGTGTCATCAAAACTCTGAAAAGTGAGAATGAGAGTCAGACAGAACAGTTGAAAACATTACAAGAAAAGTAAGTATTCATTTTAACATTACCTGTCATTAAAACACTTCTAACTACATTGTATACTTTGAAAAATCAACAACAACACTGGTGTGTACATCAGACAAGTGTCTGCTAACATTCCTAGATGCAGATATAGTTATGGCATACATTATTCCTATGCTCTACCCTTTTTTGTTATGGAACATGTCACCTCCTGAAATCCAAAAATTTCCAACCAACCATTACAAATTTAAAGTAAACTCATTCTAGAGCTTTCTCACATTTATTGTACATCTAGTCAGTGCAATCAAATATTACACTTAGTGTATGTTGGTGTGTTGTACTTTTATTACATGATTTATTGATCAGTCGATTGATTGATTGATTGATTGATTGATTGATTGATTGATTGATTGATTGATTGATATTAAACTTAGTGTATTTTGGTGTGTTGTACTTTTTATTACATGATGAATTGATTGATTGATAAGTCAATTGATTGATTAATAGATTGATTGATTGATATTTTGGTGTGTTGTACTTTATATGAAGTGATTAATTGATTAGTCGATTGGTTGATTGATTGATCGATCAATCGATCAATCAGGAATATTCAGATTCAGTTTTGTAGACCCAATAACAAGTTTGTGGCCAGCCTGTTAACACCGACTAACTGTTGAACAGAGAGTGTCCTTGTCACCCAAATTACTTATCACCATGTTTTGTCATTCTACTCAATACATCGGGTTTTAATACTTAAAAACATGTTCTGTCATCAAATAACATTGGATTTCTTGCCATGGCTGTATGTGTCCTGTAATAGCATGTACCTTGTTTGTCATTTTTTATAACAGAATCAATCGACTAGAGAGAGACGTTTCACAGAAAAGATCATTAATTGAAGATTTGAGAGGCAAAGTGAAATCAACCCAGGAAGAGAAGAAAAATAATGCTGAAAGTATTGTAAGTATAAGCTGACATTGTACTAGGGTCATTTTCCAAATAACTGTTTGAAAGTCAAATTGAAATTCTAGTTTTGAATTACAGTATCCTCTCTGAAATTCCACAATTTTTTTTGTAAAATATGAGGCATTTCCTTTCTTTTCCCTTCAGCCAAAATTTCATTACCTAAAGTATGGTTTGATAATTTTTGTTGTTCATAGAAAGCGTTGGAAGACAAAATCAAATCACTGACAGATGGAAGTGATCAGAAGAAATCGTACACAGAATCGCTAAAGAAACGTGTGACAGCTCTGACCAAGGAAAAACATCATTATGAAGATCTTTATTTTACAACTAATACTGAACTAGAAAAGAAGGTAAGTTTAAAGTGACACAAGCTTGAGTTTGTAAGTTTTTTATTCAAGTGAAAATACTTCCATAAAACCTTGATTAAACTATTCCAGTATAATATTAATGTCTATACATGTCTTCTCTAACATTACAATTGTCTTCTGACATTGTTAGAATGGTTGATTGTATAGTAGGGGTTGTTTCCTGAACATTTTTCGATACGTATGATAAATTACGTCATTGGATCATTTATGGGTTATATCTTAATACCAGGTTTGAGTTTAGTCAATTACAAGTGATGGTTGGGTGTGCTTCAGTAAGTACAATATTGTGAGTACCTTTTAAATATGCAGCAAAAAGTACGCACAAATATGTATAAACTCAGCTTGTGCCCCTTTAACCATAACAAGTGTGCCCTCTATGTAAAGCAAGTTCAACATGCCACTGACCGACAGCAATGTCATGTCATGTGACCTACCAAAATATGATGTTCCTCTATCCCCCATACTCTGTGATAATAGTATGCCCTCTAAGCCAAGTTGATGTGTCACTGACAGACATCAATTTCTAGTGACCTACCAAAATTTGCTGGTCACTCCTATCTTCTTACTGTGTGTATGAGTCACAAGAAAACTTGGTTTGTGTCATTTGGACCCATAACTAGAAAAGAAGGTATACATAACCATACAACATACATTTACTAATGATTCAGTATGTTGATAATACTTCTTTGTAATGTCACATTATTGCCATTTTCAGTTGCCATGGAAATATATATTTTCCTGACACAATACCAGATATATTTCACAATATTAAGTAGCGTACACAAAAACAAATCTGTCAGTTTGCTAGGATATGGTGACTGATAAATTGTATTGTAATCACCTGACAATGTAGACTGTACATGTAATGCCTTGTAACGCTGCCCTCAACAGTCTTGATCTTTCTTGATGACAGGGGTTGGCCAATGCCTGACTCTGAGGGCGCACAAACACAAAACCTTACAGATTACTGACAATTGCTGTGTACTTTCTGTTCCTACAGACAAAACAGTTGATAGATGCCCAGAATAGAAGAACTGAAGCTGAGAACACGGCGGCAGAGTTAGAGACTGCAGCAGCACAACAATTGCATGGACTAGCTAGTAAAAGTGAATCAGCATTAGATTCTATTAAATCTAAGTTAAAGAAAGCACATGGCAGAATACAAGAACTCAACCAGTTTGTAAAGGTATGTATGATATCTTAGTTGTGCAAGTTGATGTTGTTTAATTTCTAGTCAAACCCAACCAGCTCTGAGCTGCTTTCAAACCAGACTACAGTAGTAGTGGTAATAGACTTAATACATGCCAACTGCTCAGCCTCCTCCAACAACCCTCATAGCAAATTCTGTCTCTGTTTTAATACTCTAGGTCTTGGCTGCAGAACTTCTCAACCAAGTACATGATGCGAGGGAACTAGTACGACAGGCTAAGAAATCTAAAGTGCAGAATGGAATGAGGAAAGGAGAGTCTAGAAATAAACTAGTTCACTCACTTGCATCCTCCATCTTGGATATGAGTGAAGCCGACATTGAAGACTTTATGAATTCAACAGATGGAACTTTACAAGAAGAAATGGTAAGTTGACTTTGATCAATGAATTTAATTGTAAACAAAAATTTGCAAGTACAAATGGTAAACAGAAAATACTTACTATTAGTCTTTGTTATGATTCTATGGTATGACCTATGACCTGTGACCTATGACCTAGCATTTGCACCAAATTCAACCTATGGTTTATAGTCACTTACGAGTAACATACATTTATATTATTGTGGCTAAGTCATTTCTGCTCTAAATATTTCTGTAGTAAATATTAATGTGTCAGCTAAAAGAACACTTTTTTTTGTTCCACACTTTGTTGAAGCTTTGATTTTCTTGAAGTTGTGAGAGCACATGTTTGCTTGTTTGTCTTAGTCCAGTCTTTACTCAATGAAGACTTCTGATACAATGTTCGTTTGGTTGCCACACAGACAACAGAAGCTTTAGACGAGCACCAGAAAGATGTGGAATGGAACCGACGCTGGCAAGCTGTGGTCAACTCCAAAGTTCCATTTGCTAAGGATCTGATGGAGATATTGATGGAGAAGGTCACGGAGAGAGATCAGCTGTTGTCAAAAGTAGAAACGACACCGACACCGAAGTCAACCAAACATTACCAACTTTAATATCATCGGGAAAAAAAGTTGAAGGAAAAACTTATCCAACTTTAACATCATTGGAATAAAGTTAAGGAAAGTGCCAATTGCTTACCTTGAATGTTTATACTCAGAGAGAAGTTGTATGAAATGTAATGACATACCATCTTGCCATGTACAACACCTGTACAATAACTGTATAGCGACTTTTTCAGATACAAAAAAAAAGTATTTCTAGTGCATGCTTTTTTGACCAAAGTCATACTAATATATTTTTTGTCTATTATATATTTGGAATGCAATATTGTGGGTAAACAAATCAACAATTACCATGACAACACCTTTGAGTTGATTCTGATTTCACAAAGACGTCTAATCTCAGATTATTTGATTTTTTTATCATGAAGTTGAGGGACCTTGCATCGTTTTTCTTCCCTAAACTGAAGGGGCTCTACAAGTAGTAATATGGAAGCACTTGTGACAAAACACTTAAAGTACTGTCTGATGATTTTATTTTATTTTTTACAGCATAATCCAGAAAAATATGGGATTGGGTAATAAAATTATATAGAATGAATTCAGATTTTATTCACTGCATAAAAATATCCAGGGTTGAAGGCTTAAATCAAATAATGATTCTCTCATAAAATTAATCACATGTGTGCCTATGAAAAAAAAAAATTTTTTTTAGTGATATAAATAAAATGATCAGATAACCAAATAACAAAAAGCTAGATACAAAAAAATAACTGAAATCTAACAATTTGTAAAGTTGGGATGATCCACAGGGTTAACAAATTATTTAAATGTTGTTTTGAAAAAACAATGATTTCAATGGACGAGTTCTTCATATGTATGTTGTGTATTTTGTTATTTATTTGTAAATTTTGGTGCTGTATTAAATTTGTCCAGTTGTAATCAATATTCCTAATAAAATATCCAATATTCTTCTAAATGTGAATTGATTGTCTAGAGTTTTTGTACCCTGAAATAATAACTTGGAATGAAATCCAAATGTTGTGATGATGTAGTGGCCATGTATGACATGCGCCCTCAATGTATATAACAAAACTTCTTTTGTTTTGTTCTCAACCACAATACCCTTGTTAATAAATTGTGTAACTATCCACCTAAAATGATCTACATACTTGAAATAACTAGCAGTTAACTTGAATTGATTATCAGGGATGTGCATTGAACAAAGAAATGGAAGTCATTGCGAATTTAATTTCTATGCACCATGGGTATAAATTTATCCTGTACATGTATCTCCATAACGAGGTACTTATAAGTAAATGAACCAAATTACATGTAGTATTACTAGTATTACCTTTTTTTCCCTTTTCTTGGAACTACAATAATTATCTCTCCATGTCTAGTGTAGTGTGTCTCTTGTGTGACGTGACATGCCAGGGTGGCATTTTGATAATTGGATGTAGACATATAAAGACTTATCAAATTAGATCCACATACCTGATAAAATATTAACCCTTTAATGACTTGGTTTCTGTATAGCTCTACGTCATCACACTCTAAATATAGGATGTCAGGCTTTACATGTTCAAATGACTTGCAATAACATAGAGCAAGTTCATGTTTGCGAAAAAAGTTTTCTGTCTTTTTTTTGCAAGTAATGAGTTACAAATACAGACTTAGTGTATTGTTTGGTGGAGGACTTAGTGTTTTATTTTGAGGAGAAAACAATTGTATTTTAAATTAAAATCTACTTCCCATTTCTCTAATCCCACTTAATGAAAAAACTATCAGACTGACAGGGTTACAAATGATTGATGATGCATGGTTTTTTATCCTGAAATTCTGATATATACACTATTGTCAGCAATGCTGTAATTCAAGAAGTCATTATGACCTGGATTTCAATCCAAGATTCTTGCATTAGCGAGTACTCTGCCAAGCAAACATTCCCTTATGTTCGGTGTTGCCCTCTCTCATGCTAATAAAGCATATGTCAGATCTTCAGTACATGCTTTATCACTAGCATATTGCACACAGTCTAAATTTACATATCCTGCCATATCTTACCAAAGATGGAATCATATTGCTATATTTAATATGCCATCATCTTGTCTTGAGACAAAATATTGTTCAGTGAAATCTAGATGCCCCTAGTAGTGCCCCCTTAATATAATAATCAGCCCAGCACTTTATAGAGACGATTTTTTTTTATACCATATCTTCATAAAAATCATACTTTGTAATAGTGATAATTTCTAAAACCTAATTTGCATATCAATTGGATTTTACCTGAACTAGATAATGCAAATGATATCTGTGCCAAGTATTATACTCGTTATAGCCTTTGTAAACGAAAACTCAGTGGCAAACAGCTGGATTTTTTGTAATATCATAGATCATTTTACTGTAATTACCGGTAACCAGATTTTCATACCAAAACGTTTATCATCTCGTATTGCAGTGTTTATATCAGATATATTTCATTTAATAGATGTATTATATATAACATTCAATTTACAAAAAGTTGTGTGTAATTCTGTTCTATAATGAGTTTGTCAGTGTATATAATTTGTCTGTATAATAGAGGTTTAATAATGTATGCTTCAATTAAAAGGTTTTTTTTTCTGTTTTATTACTGTTGTGTGTTTGTAGAATTCGATCAGTAATATATTTCATGTGAAGGGTCTTTTGATCGGTGGTGACTATTTTTAGATATAATTATTAGCAAAATAACCGTTGATTCAGGACTATTGTACGTTTGAAAATCATGCAGCTGTACATTGAGTGTTTGATGTCGTATAATCTGATCTTAATGGTAGTGTAACATTTCCTTCGGAAGGGTCGTATGTTCTGTTCTATGAATGTTCGATGCTGTATAATGTCGGTATTCCATTACATTTTGATGAGTTGTATGTTCACTTATAAAGGCTGTAATGGATTGTATGCTCCCCAGGGAGTTCAGGAAGTGTAAAGGGCTGTTTTGCCGATTCAGATCCAAGCAGGGGTAATAATTGTAAAGCGCTTTGAGCGCAGAGTGGGACAGCACTATATGAAAACTAACATTATTATTATTATCATTATTCTGTTCTGTTATACTATGTGTTTATATGCGGTATAATTTGACCATAATGGCAGTATAACTGCAGTCATTAAATGTTCTGTGTATCATTTTGTCCATAATAACTGACAAGCTGTTCACATAGAAGGGTCGTATATTCTGTAACAGTTTTATGAGTGTTCGGTGCCGTTTAATAACAATACATTTCATTTACAATTAAAATCACAAGACCTGCAACAATTAACATGCCATTTTTGTTGAACCAGGCAACATTTTGTTACAGGGTTGATGACTTTCTTTGTAATGTTCTATGTCCATATCATTGAGCTATAAATAACATTACATTTTTGAAAACTATAAATTCTAAACAATGATATTTTCCACACAGTTCATCCATACATCCAAACCATACACTTTCACAGACATATAAGTCTCTACAATTCTGTTCTATTTTTTATTAATAATTTTTTTTTTATTTTCTCGTGAACAATAAAACTAATATACAAAACCAAGACTAAAACCAGTGTTGGTGTTTTTGTAATATATCTGTATAAACATAATATATCGTATGACAGCACATATAACATGGTAACATGTGAAGTGAAGTGAAGATAAGAGAGATAATCGTGAAGAATGGTTAGTAGACAAATGAGTAATTTCAAATAATGGAATTTCAAAGTAAGTACATCCTTGGCAGTCATAATTATTGGACAGTGCCTTCCTTAAGAATTTCATTTTTTGTTGTTGAATGTTTAATCAAAAGATTGACCAAAATATATCACTGTAAAATTTATCTAGTGGAATATTACATACATGTAATTTTGTGTAGTTTTTTCTTCAAACAGAAAGTAGTAAACACTATCTTGTGTGTGTGTGTGTGTGTGTGTGTGTGTGTGTGTGTGTGTGTGTGTGTGTGTGTGTGTATGTATGTATGTATGTGTGCATGTATGTATGTATGTATGTATATGTATGTATATGTGTGTATGTATGTATGTATGTATGTATATATGTATATATATATGTGTGTATCTGTATATATATATATATATATATATATATATATATATATATATGTATGTATGTGTGTATACTGTATGTATGTATGTGTATGTGTGTATGTATGTATGTATGTATGTATGTATGTATGTATGTATGTATGTGTGTACTGTACATATGTATGTATGTATGTATGTATGTATGTATGTATGTATGTATGTATGTACCGGTATGTATGTATGTATGTATGTATGTATGTATGTATGTATGTATGTATGTATGTATGTATGTATGTATGTATGTATGTATGTATGTATGTATGTATGTATGTATGTATGTATGTATGTATGTATGTATGTATGTATGTATGTATGTATGTATGTATGTATGTATGTATGTATGTACATGTATGTATGTATGTGTGTATGTGTGTGTATGTATGTATGTATGTATGTGTGTGTATGTATGTATGTATGTATGTATGTATGTATGTATGTATGTATGTATGTATGTATGCATGCATGTATGTACCGGTATGTATGTATGTATGTATGTATGTATGTATGTATGTATGTATGTATGTATGTATGTATGTATGTATGTGTGTATGTGTGTGTATGTATGTATGTGAACATAAATTTACACCAAATACTTTCAATTGTTGGTGTTTTGGCAATTACAGTACATTCATACAATTGTCTTCTTTTAAGTTTGGCAGTATTCTATATATATAGTGTCAATCTATATACGTTTTAACAAACCTGACAGGGTTTCATCTAACAATTAATTTACACATTTCTTATAAAATATTGCATGATTGTCTGAAAGTACAGAAGCAAACTCAACGTACTGTACACTTTAAAAATATTATTATAATATTAAGTTTATTTTCCCCCACCCATGATAAGTACACAAAATGAGCAAGGTATGGACATGCAGATGCTTTTTTTAATGATGGTGAAAAACCTTTGTAAACAGAGAAATGAATGATTTCATTTTTTTCACCCATTCAAGGAAAACTTAACTACATGATATATGGGGATCATATGAGAGATGGGTAGAATTACAAGTAACATAGGGGGTCTTTTCAAGCCACGTCAGTTATACAAGTAGAAATACAAGTAACATGGGGGGTCTTACATACCAAGTCAGACAACAGAAGTTGGGGAGTCTTTTGCCAACTATCTATGGTCAGACACAAGTAGAAATACAAATAACATAGGGGGTCCTGTTATAAAAAGTCAGACATACAAGTGACATAAGGGGGCTTGTTCAGACTCCAAGGAAAGTATTAAGGATGATTGCACAATGTCGCACAAACTCAATAAATGGACTTTGTTTAGGACAAAACCCCTCCCCCTCCCCCCTAAGCAAACATTCACAGGTGCGCGTCGACATATTTATATATGATGTAAACCATGATAAAAATTGTAGCAGCCATGCCACTACAATCAATGCAATTTACAAACATGATGTAAACACTTTAAAATAGTACTGGGAACCCAGATGAGCATCTCAGTAGTAAATACAGAACCTGTTATCATTGAAGGGTTAAAAGTTGTCAAAATAAATTGGTTACAATTAGAAGTGTGAAAATGCATCATCGTAAACCACAGCCTCTTTTACGGCACCATCCAAGGCACGCCGCCGAAGAAATAACAGCTCTGGTTTGCGAGAATGGTGAAAATGAAGTTCAGCAATCACATTGACCCAGACTCCCCCCCCCCCCCCCAACAAAAAAAAAACAAAAAAAAAACAAAAAAACCAACAACAACAAAATACAAAAAACAAAAAAACGTGCAAAAAACCCTGAAAGATGTTCATTTATTGGGCATGTGTGACATTGTACGATCATCCAGGCTAAGGGTATACGTACATGATGTCGGAAATATTTTAAGATCAAATGAAGAGCAATATGTTGGGGACTTCTATATTGATACCCTTTGAAGTCAAAGTTTCTGAATATGAAGGAAATATGGGTACAGTAACATTGCAGGCCAAATTAATTGTATGGTAATGTGCATGTGGTCTTATGTTTTTTTCACAAGAGAACTGGTGACATGGATATACCACTGCTGAGTGTCAGAACATGATGATCTCATGATACGCTACAAGCTGGTTTTCAACATTCTTGTTTTCAGTACTGTGGAAAGTGAGTGACCACATGATACTATTAACAATATCTTATCCTAGGGAGTTTCATTAGCTGTGTTTATTCATAGAAGTGTGCTTTTTCACAGTCATAGAAAAGACAGATTTGCATCAAAATCTTTGGTGTTCCCTTTTTACTAACCAAATGTCTACTGTTTCATGTAAACCATTACCTCATGCCATGGAAATGATACGCATATATACTTGTGAATCTGTGGTGTCAACCAAGGACATTGGAGATTGAGTCTCAATGTCTATGCGCCAACATAAATCTTGTTTGTGTGTGAGACACTACATTGTAACTGTAATAATATTCCATGCTTTATTTCACACGCATTGCAAATCTGTCTCATCTTGACTTGTCAATGAATAGTATAGTCCGCACCACCACTCCCTATGTGGGAAGAGAATGTATATCGAAGCCTGCCCCCTTGTGGTCAGAAGATGACTCTGTCTATGTCTACTGTCTATGTCTGTTTTTCGAACATCTGAGAGTTTGTTGTAACATCAAGTAAAGTGCTGAATATGGGGGGGGGGGGGGGGGGGGGGGGTTGCCAGAATATTTTCAGTATTTTTAAAGTGACCACGTAGATGGGCACTGGGTATTTATTTTGGATTTTTTTAATTGACAAAACAACTCTAACATGTTTTTCTACTTGAAAAGATAACAAGAAACGACATATTAAAGTCCATGTTTGTAACTCAATAAATTGTGAAAAAACTGAAAAATTTGTAAAAAGTCTGTTATTGTACATACAGGAAGTTGCATGTAAAGAAACTACATGAGCAGAATTAATCAAACTCCATATGGTGACATTTCAATATATGGGAGCAACAACAGATGTACGCATGCACAGGATGATGTAGCGATAACGTTTGTGTACACAATTTATTTACAAATCACTTCCTGTATGTATGTATGTATGTATGTATGTATGTATGTATGTATGTATGTATGTATGCATGCATGTATGTATGTATGTATGTATGTATGTATGTATGTATGTATGGATGTATGTGTGTGTGCATGTATGTATGTATGTATGTATGTATGTATGTATGTATGTATCATATCATATGTATGTATGTATGTGTATGTATGTATGTATGTATGTATGTATGTATGTATGTATGTATGTAAGAATCCAATACTTGCCATGTGATATGTTTTTAGAACCAAATTACTTTAAGTTTACTAAGTTTATGAGATCAACCGATTCAAATATTTTGTTTAAACTCTGCAATTTTGTACATAAAGCAATCAGGCTTAGAGATAAGGTATGTTTGACGTGATTGCTTCCATTATCATTTGATTGTATATATCGATTTTCAGTGAATTTCTCTCAGAACGATTGTATTTTCAGAGTCTTTCACATTGTATTTATCTTTTCAATTGTTTTTGTTAATACCACTTTTTTTCTGATGCATCCACCTTTGCATTTGGGCCGGTGGCCATGAAACGCAAATAAAACCTACTACTATATGTATGTATGTATGTATGTATGTGTGTATGTATGTATGTATGTATGTGTGTATGTATGTATGTATGTATGTATGTACAATAACAAACTTTTTACACATTTTTAGTTTTGTAATTTTGACTTACAAACACAGACTTGGTATTTTTGTTTTTCAAGTATAAAATATACATTAGTTGTTTTGTTTATTGAAAAAAAAATTTCTCATCCATATGGCCACTTTAAATGCCTGCCTAGCTAAGAGTACACAAGTTTCTGGACGTCTACCCAAGTATTGGGAGATAATTTCAACTCTGCCATCATCCTATCTATCTAAGGGTTAGTATATATATGTCTATTTATTTGTATGAAAACTTTTGTTGAAAATTTTAGGAGGTATTTGTATATGTATGTCTAAATGTAAACAAAATTTGATTCTTGAAGTATGAATTGGCCTGATATTTATACTCTCAAACCTTTCTAAAACTTTCCAAAACACAACATGACATACGGACGGACGGACGAGTCTACATGTAAGGCTCTATTGAAGGCACTGCTGATTCTAAACTGCCTTCATAGTAAAAAGAAAATGACAAAACTCTAAAATATTTCCAAAAAAGTGATCAAGGTATACACATTCAAATAGTAAATGGCATTTATGTGCAGCTCATCATGTATAGCGATAAAAGTTGAAAAATTCATTAGAATTATTATCGTCCAGACACTTTTATATTTCATAGGTAACATTTCATAAGCTCTTAAAATTATTTGTGAAGATTGGCAAAGTTTGATGACATTCCACAAATGCCACACATCTATAATCTTTGTCACCCATCCAATAGTCCTATCTATCACCCCTTTATTGTCCCCTGGTTTGGTACATTCCTATTGTTTATTGGAACACATCATTGAAAAGCAGGGGGTGTTGTGATTATCTGTTTGATAACCCGACGTAACCCATTGTTTTCATTATGGAAGAACTACATGTAACTGAGATTTTGAAGTTCCTGGTGCTGAGAAACTCGGTGAGTATTAACTTGAGCGACTTAAAAAGTTCTGTGTAATTTACTTCTTAACATATTTGTAACATCAAACACAGACTTCAACTCAATATATTTCTCTAATATCTGGGTATTGTTACAATACAACTCATTTTGGCACATAGGGAAGTTGTCACATTCCTGCAAATAGAATCCATCTCAATTAAGTCACCACTAAAAATCCATCTGAGGCCTTGTACAACCTTCTTGATTCCAAAGGTCTCAAAACCAAGTACCAACTGTTCAACTTGCATCAGATCTTCTAAAAAGGTCTTCTCCTTGATTCTCCTCACACTTTGGTATCATATATCTTCAACTGCTGTTAACTCTCCTCTCATTATCTTGATTGAGTGTACTTTGAACACAACAGTACAATCCGAGACTTCAAATTCCAGATGGTCTTGTAACTGACATTGATCGATTAAACCCAATAGCACTTGGTGATACCCATGCTGTGATATCCTTTGGTAGCTGTTGATACCCAGTGATACCCAATGGCAACTGTTGATACCCAGTGATACCCAATGGCAACTGTTGATACCCAGTGATTCCCTTTGGTAGCTGTTGATACCCAGTGATATCCAATGGTATCTGTTGATACCCAGTGATACCCAATGGCAACTGTTGATACCCAGTGATACCCAATGGCAACTGTTGATACCCAGTGATTCCCTTTGGTAGCTGTTGATACCCAGTGATATCCAATGGTAGCTGTTGATACCCAGTGATATCCAATGGTATCTGTTGATACCCAGTGATACCCAATGGCAACTGTTGATACCCAGTGATACCCAATGGCAACTGTTGATACCCAGTGATTCCCTTTGGTAGCTGTTGCTGTCACTGATACCCAGTGATACCCAATGGCAACTGTTGATACCCAGTGATATCCAATGGCAACTGTTGATACCCAGTGATTCCCTTTGGTAGCTGTTGCTGTCACTGATACCCAGGAAACCCAATGGCAACTGTTGATACCCAGTGATACCCAATGGCAACTGTTGATACCCAGTGATACCCAACGGCAACTGTTGATACCCAGTGATATCCAATGGCAACTGTTGATACCCAGTGATACCCAATGGTATCTGTTGATACCCAGTGATTCCCTTTGGTAGCTGTTGATACCCAGTGATACCCAATGGCAACTGTTGATACCCAGTGATATCCAATGGTATCTGTTGATACCCAGTGATACCCAATGGCAACTGTTGATACCCAGTGATACCCAATGGCAACTGTTGATACCCAGTGATTCCCTTTGGTAGCTGTTGCTGTCACTGATACCCAGTGATATCCAATGGCAACTGTTGATACCCAGTGATACCCAATGGCAACTGTTGATACCCAGTGATTCCCTTTGGTAGCTGTTGCTGTCACTGATACCCAGTGATACCCAATGGCAACTGTTGATACCCAGTGATACCCAATGGCAACTGTTGATACCCAGTGATTCCCTTTGGTAGCTGTTGCTGTCACTGATACCCAGTGATACCCAATGGCAACTGTTGATACCCAGTGATATTCAATGGCAACTGTTGATACCCAGGAAACCTGATGGCAACTGCTGATAGTCCATGGCCAATGATACCCAATGGTGACTGGCAGTATTATCCAACAGCAACACTGGTAACACCCAATGGTACTTGGTGACACCCAATAGAAAATGATGATACTTATGCAGCAATACCCTTTGGCAACTTCAGGTGATACCCTTTGGCAACTGTTGATACCCAGTGATACCCATGGCAACTGCCAATACCCAATGGCAAGGGATACCCAAATGGCAAATTATTAGCTATCACCTTCAATGGCCCAGGCACCTGGATACGTCAGCGTCAATGGCCCGTGCACCTGGATACTGTATATTTACAGATAGTATTTCTATAGATATGAGTTTCATAAATTTATAACCACCATCGAAAGCGTCATGGAGTCAGTGTCGTGAGGCATACCGCCAACACTATCGCAAACACAATTAGAGAAGAAAGTGTCACTGTCACTAAACAAACACATTTTCGCCTCCGTCGTCTGTCAAAGGAATTGAGCTGTGAAAGTGAAAAGAACAAAATGTAGTCAGTCAAATCATACATTAGTTGTTGGAAAATTATGGATAACTAGTAGCCACTATACCATGCACATGCCAACTTATTGTCTTTGAACAGAAAATATGGATTATATATACCCTTGGGTTGGTTGTTATACATCATGACAACCAATGTGTGTCTACATCGTTGGGGTAATGGTGAGCATGTTCCTTGGCTGGTCAACTAAAAAGAATACTGGGGAATATATCTAATTATACCACATGTGAGCCAAGTTGCACTCTTTAATTTGATTTAAAAAAATATAGAATTTATACCCTTGTCATTTTACATTGATCATGATAATGTGCATCTACGGTATGCCATTCATTCTGCTGTGCTTCAAATATGGGTGAAAAAGTTCAAAGTCAGGTTTGTCATAAATTATGTGTGTGCAGGTATAATTATATTACTCTCCAATATCTATTCTTCATTCAGCTGGAAACTATTCATGACCTAACGGTTTCATCACTTCAAGTTCCTCACATCTCATCTTAATCACTCAATGTGACAATTAAGCCTTATATATATATATATATATATATATATATATAATATATATCATATTTTCCTTTGATACATAAACAAGAAAAATATTGGCCAATATCTAATTGATATAATTATAAGAGAAGGAAAAAAATCTTTTTCCCATCAAAGAAAATCAATAACATATACAAATACCTACTCAGGATATTGAATTTTGGAACGTGAAAGAACATCCCCAATGGTCAAGTTTAATATAATTTACCATAGTTAATACATCTACATGTTACGTCTGTTATGTGAATCAGACTTTTTAGATGTTATTCCCCAATATTTTCCTTCGTTTGGCCAAGGAAAATACGAGTGACCTAAGGGGCTTTGTCACTATGAGTTGCTAGATGAGTACTGACAAAACCCTTAGGTCACAAGTATTTTCAGGCTAAATGAAGAAATTTTTTTGGGAATAATATAATTATACCATTGCCAGTAATATAAAAAAAAATCAGGGAAATTAATGGCAATTTTAAGCGTTTTGACTCATATTTCGAACACTGTAGAACCAATGACGTCATGATGTAGAACGACCAGAGTATATATTCCATATTTTTTTGTTGAACCTGGCTTGTGCATGGTATATTCAGCAATATGATTCAGTTAAATGTGCTTTAGTCAGAGTACCATGGCCACCGCCCTACAATATAGTAACTGATAAAATAACTGCAAATGTAGTGATCTGTTGTGACAAAAACAATGAGACAATTCCACATAACAAAAATTAGTCTATCATACCTTGATGTAAAAATTTTTTAAAAAAATAAAAAATAAAAAAATAAAAATAAAAAAAAAACTTTGCTAAATTATTCTTGAGTATGAACAGGGTTTGTTTTCAAAGAAAGTGAGACTCAGATTGAAATCTTGTCCTTGTAACTACATAGTAATTACATTGGCAATGACTAGAATTGCTAAGTCTCCTCACAGGTGTAAACATATATCCCCACTATCGTACATTCAATCACAAATCATCCATTTTCCTTTTTTCCCCATGTCTACACCTTCTCTACCCTGAATTTCAACTAATACTATAAATTGAAATAACATTGAGATGATCTGAATAACATTCAAGCTTTTATTACCAACTTCCTAATCAGTCCTCATAACACCAAGATGAAGTCAATGTAGGTCAACAGTTACCATGACAACCAAGGTCAACAGATTCAGAATAAGTTAATAACAATCATGTTTACAAGGATCATAAACTTTATAGCTAATAACGTTTCTGGAATGCTGTATTTGACCCTGTATGACCTTGCATATCTTCTACTTCATAAAACTCTACATCAATAAAACATTTTATCATTAAAGAGCTTTTTCCTGGTATGATATATTCATAGATGACATACAATAGCAACTGGTTTTTTCATTAATAATTTCTCGATTGTCAATTTTCAAAAGTCGAACAAAAAACATCATGAAGAATACACGACATACATCATTTGTTATCTTTGTTATTACTACCTCTACAAGTATTCAATTCATGATACAATGGAATGAATACTAACGGCTGTTTTCATTTTAGAATCTGTCCCCTATTTTCGCACTGCTCAAAATTTTGGTACAAAAAATGAAAATGAACACTAAAGAGCTGTTTTCATTTAGTTCTATCCCCTATTTTTGCACTGCTCAAAATATTACGGTATAAATAGTAAATGTCTTCACTTTTCTTGTTTTCTCAAATTCAAAATAATTGAGGTTACTTTTTCGTCAAATAGCATTATGTCATGTACTGTGCATGATATGACCTAGCAAGGTTAATAATTATATTTCAGGTTCATATAATATTTATTCACTGAAATCAGTAAAATGAACTTCATGTATTAAAATTTCTTGAAAATAACTCAAATTTAATATAATTATCCGTATAAATAAGAACTTGTAAAATATAGGATACACTTCAAATCAATATTGAGTGATTTTGGTAAAACTGGTATTAGTAGACAAAATCTAGTTGAGTTCTCCAGTGTCACTTTATCAGAATCCCCCCCCCCCCAAAAAATAAAAATCAAAAAATTAAAAAATTAAAAAATTAAAAAATTATCATCATAGTAGATTATATGGGATTGATGCAAGTTTTTACAAACTCATCCCCTTTCTGTTACCAGAGTTCCTAAATTTTAACAAACCCTCATACATCTATCAAAATCACCATCCTTAATGTTACATCTTTCCTGTGAACCGTACTAATTTCCCTTGTTCCTCACTACATTTACCAAGAATGAAATAGATACATGTATCCAATTTTTCCCCTTTGCTCTCAAAACGATAATTCATCCCTTTTTGACACATTCATTATTATATGTATTTGGAGATACTTTATCACGACTCGAGACAATTTTTTTTTTCTGAAAGAATTTGACAATGTAAAGAACATATTCAACGGAATGTAGTTCAGTCAACTGTGTCATAGAAATCGTGAGCACTGCCAGAATAAACTTGATTGAGAATGACAGCAAATTATTTTCCGGGCAAATTCTCAAACTAGCTCAAGAAATTAAATCAATACAGTTCGTGATGGCTTTAGCTTGACAGGACTGATTGTTGCCATGGTAATAACCTACGCAAACAGTACATGGTTACAGTTATAATTATGATAATGGCATTTTTATTTTCCCAATCGCTGTATGACGCCATGTATTACAATATCTCTTTTCACTGTTCATTGACCATGTAGACAAATTACATCCTTTCTATGCATTTCAGTTTTCGTCACTATTTTGTAATCATATCCTTCGAACATAGTATCTAAAGACATCATAGAGATAACCTTAGTAAATCAAGCTTTCTCATCATAACCTTGAAATCAGATCGGTTGGTAAGTTAAAAAAAAAAAAAATGTGTCTACGTTATGCTTTCAGTTCATAATTTCACTTTAAAAATCTGCCGGTGGATGCCGTAGAAATGACAATCAAGGTAAAAGGATATGATGAAGCATTTTGTTTTATTAAAGTCTTGCATTTCAGTGGCAAACAATCATTTTTGTCCCTGCAGATACATGCTTGTAATCAGATGTTGCCATCTTACCAATACAGTGACAGTGAGTTTTCCTAATCTGGCCATAGAGGGCATCATTTTTTTTCTCATTGGATCAAAGAAATATAGGTTTGGTCATTAAAAGTGTCACCCTAATATCTAATAAGTGTGTGTTGTTACAGTGTCAATTTTGAATAAAATTGAACTGAGCAGTTACAATGACAGTTATTGTATAACATAAATCATACACAAAGAAAATTCTACCATTTATTTGATTCCTGCACAGCTGGCTTTGTAATCATCTTTTTAAAAAACTGAAATATATACACTAAGCATACAAACATTAATGACCATAAACACTGGTCCTGACACACATGTACACAACATATTTATATACTCTAAGTGTCCGTCGATCATGCTCAACTTGAACTGGAAAATGTATTAATCATGGCCACTGCAACATTTTGAAACATTCAAATGTCATCTGCCGATATGTTCAATGCATCAAAGTGTTCGACACCCTACATTTGTGTATAAATTCAAGTATTTAAAATAATGACAATTATAACAAAAATCCTAGCCTGTAATGTTTCTCATTTCATTATTCTTGTTTGTTCGCGTATATGATTGTGTTGTGTTTATGGATAAAGTTTGCATATATCATGCGACAGTTTATGCCATTTACATTTTTTAAGGATTGGTCAAACAATTTGAAAGCAAGCTGTGTTTGTATTTACTGTATGTAATTCTGTACATTGTCGCTCCATAAAAAACAACTTTGTAAGCTAGATGAGCACTGTAGTTCTTGTCTGTGATATGCAAGAAAAGGTTTTGATATTTGACCTTGAAGGTCAAGGTCGAGGTCAAGGTCAAATAATACTACCTCAAGAAAACTATATTTGATAACATTGGTGTATTTAGGAATGCACTGAGCCTCTTATGAGCTTCTTAGCTTTTATACAAATGGTAGTCTTGAAACTAGCTTGTGCAATTCAGCGATGTGACAACGGCATACATACAGACCAACAGACAGAAGTCATTCCTATAGCCCCCCCTCTGGGACTCATAATACACAATATTGTAGTAAAGAGTGTACTGACGTCAAACTCCTTGAGCTTTTGTCTTTCCGATGTAAAATACATTTCCTGTTGTCGAATTGGCACGGATTCTACCTTCAGGAGTTTTTTTTTGCGTGCAGTCACGCTGTAAACTAAAATGTCACGCATCAGGTGTTTTGTAGCTTATTGAATTTGAAGCTGGCAGTTTTTAATTGCTATGGCATAAGGTTCCCATCTGGCTTAACTTGAAGCAGACGAACACTAGACTTCACCTCTGTCATTCACCGCTTTAAAACATATATTATAATGACTGTAATTGGAGAACTGTATTTAGCAGAAATGAATTTAAGATGACCCCCTTCACTGTCGTAATGATCTCTTTTTAGTTTGTGGGCATTAATTTGCAACTAAAATTAGATTTTGTGGCATATCAGCAGGGAAAGAAACTGTATTAGGCACATGAAAAGTATGAAAACAGTAATTGGGAGACGTATGAATTGCAAAGTTACTGGTCATTCACTTGGATTTCATACAGGTCATTCACTTGGATTTCATATCACCTTTATGCTGATGTGCACAGAGATGAAGAACCTATCGACACGATATACCGGAGTACTGTGCACCAGCAGGTATACCGTCGATACTTGCAGAATCTTATAAACACATATAGCCACCGCTTGCTTGATAATTGGCTAACTCGGTATTCAGGCATCTATAAACAATTTAATGTTTCAGTAACTCTAACTGTGACAAAGAGAACAGATTTGCTACTTACAGAAACATCCATGGATGACTCCATCTCACTGAGTGATGACTGAGATTTATCTATCTCAAGTTTTGCATCAGTAACTGCCTCTATCGTCCATGGTTTGACGTCTATACTCCGATGCATCTCAACTGCCATTTCTCGCAATTCGTTTATGTCTCTGTCGAATAATAAATAAAAGAAATATATTTAACATTTCAAAATCACCTTCCAAGAGTTTTCATATGTCAACTAATGTCATTTCTCACGTCATTGAGTTTTTTATGGTTTGTTTGATACTTTCAGCTAAAAGTTTATAATCAATAATATTTCAAAGCAAATTTTTAAATGATCGTAATTTTTTCAAATGACAATAATATTGACGACTAATTTTTCAATGAGAAAATATTTTTTCAAGTTTTACATTTGATTAATATCATACTAACAATGTAAACAATAAGTACAGACAATTTTTGCTTTTTTTTGCACCTTTCAATATAAAAGAAATTGTCCGATATTTTCAAATTTAGGATAAATTCTAACATCACATAATATAGTACTAGTATTTTTATAATAAGTATAGTTCTGTTGTTACAATGACAGCAAAGACAAACTTAAACTTTAATAAAAAATTAGTTTGAAACTAGAAAATCGACAATGGGAACCAATGCATCGATACTTTTCACGTAATCTTTAGAAATTTTCTTCTGTTGACGAAGTGGGAGTACATCGTAATGACTTGAGTATGTGCATTATTATTACAACTGTGATCAATACATCACTAGACATGGTTATTCAAACAGCCATCAAAGTTTATGAATATATTGATTTTTCAATGAATCTAGAACTATAATGGCTATCCATCATGAACTCAGTGTACCACAGTGAAATTCGGCTAACCGTGATTAGGTGTAAAAAAGAAAAATTGTGTGGTTCCGATTACATTTAGTTTTAAAATAGGTGGGGTAGATTTTTTATTTCATTTTATTATGGTTTTTTTTCATGTGTGAGTGTCTAGTTCAGGTTTTCCATTGTTTTCCAAATGGTCTGTGTGTTGTTTATTTCTTCCTATCAGATGTACAGCCATTACAGATTGGAAGAATAGTTTTATTTTGTCTTTTTAAGTTGATGTCAGTTTCCGCACCCACCATTTCTTGCGAGACTTCACGATTTTCGTGATTTTATTATTACTTTTCTTGAATACGTAAAAAAAAAGTTTAGGGTCGGCGTGAAAACCTAGGTGGGGTCGGGTAACCAGAACCACACAACTTATTTTACTTGGCCTTAATGTATGATGAGAATGAATGTTAAAATTCCATGGTATGTGAGGTAGACATTAAAACTTTCTGTTTCATCCCACAAGAGTAAAGTGTCAGCTATATTTGCCGAGAATAATTAATATTGTGTGCTCAAGGTCAATAGTAGATGGATAAAAAAAGTCGAATTCAGTTCAAATTTACTACTCCAAAGTGACAATATTTCATCTTGGCATAAACTAAAAAGTAAATTCAAAACTGAAAAAAAAAATTATTTTTAATATTTATTTTATTTAAACTTTATTTAAAGAGGGTTAAAAATTATATACCGGTACTCCATAACTTGGTTAGCTAAGGCTTCCCCAGGGCCCTCACAACAAGTTTTTTAATACTCTGTTTTTTCCCTCACTTTAGTATCGGACCAACTCACACACTGCAACTGTGTATGGTTTTGATTACCAAATACTACCGATTACTTTCTACCGACCCTACACTCTTTTTGAGTTTGAGAAAAATATTTTGAAAATGGCACAAAAATAAGAAATTTTATAAAAATAATAAAAAAATACAGAATTCTTACTTAATCCCAGAATTTTTTTTTAAACATCAATACAGACGACGCTCCCTAGTTAAGAAAGGTATAGTAGTAATCATCGGTTTTACAAATTCAATACTTTGAGCCATAATATCTGTATTTTGAAATATTGAAAAAAAAATTTCAAAGTCCAAGATTCAGATCACTATTTGATTGGCATTACTAAGCTGACAATAAAATGAATGTAGTCAACTTCACATCAAATCTAGAAAGACTTAATCATTTGATGAACTGTATTTCAAATCTACCGTGCTTCCTGAAAATTTAACTGTGCATCTTGGAGGTGATTACCGAACGTATATATATTACAGATTGTACAGGACAAGCAGAGTAAATAATTATGCAATATGTAAAACATGAATTGAATTGATTTGAACCACCCTGATCAGTTTTTTTTATCAGATTGCCAAACATACACAGGGAAGGCATAGTCACATTCACACTGTGCTTGGAATACATCTAGCAAATGACAAGACCCAATTTCAATTCAGGTGCAAATATTTCTATACATATGTACTGACCTCCACATTATAGGCAAATATCAACAAGTCGACCTACAACCAATAACTATGTCTTAATATAACCAGAAAGTCCATGAACTCTATCATCGCATGCCTCAATTCTATAAAACCTATTGTTTGGGTGTCATTTTAGCCTTAAACCACGCTTTTCATGAATTTCAACCCAAAGCAACATTCTCTACGTAATGCTACAATTTCAATGGAATAAATGTGAATTGAAAATTATTAGCCTGTAGTGATCATTCAAACATAGTAGAGTGTCAAAAGTAATTGAATTTTCCGCTCAATTTAATTCAATTTAATCTGGAATGGTGGATATCAAGAATTACAGCGAATTTTGTAGTTTTCCGTTATATATTTTAAGTAACTATAAACATTCATCGACTTGGCAAGCAAATGAATTTATCAACGGTTCAAAAGTTCATTACTGAAAAATCTTTGAGTGTCTGTTATAATTCACCTTTGTTAGCAAAAACTCCATAAATCATAACTTTCATATAATATTGATTATAATCTAAAATACAACACATCAGATTTTGAAAATTTATTAACAGAATCGGAAGTTGCAATTACAACATTTGACCTAATTTCTACATCAGTCTGACCTAGCTATAGTTAGTCTGAAATTAACAAAGGTATGAAACCAAAAGTAACATCCAAACACAGTACAGTAAAGTAAAGCAAGGGGTCTTTAAACAAGTTAATACACACGTATATAGAAAGAGATTTGACACTTTGACAATCACCTGTACTTTGATTTTCCTATATACTAGTACCATGCAATGGCTTCATTTTGCTATTAGAATATTACTGCAGAACAGATCATTAGTTTGATCTTTACATGTTTTACAGTCTCCAAAAACAACATTTACAACATTAATACACAGTGGACCTGTGTGGGTGACCTGACATGAACTTAAACAATTGTAATCCTGGCTGTACACAATACTGCCATGTAAATTATAATGTTAATCTTTCCGCCCCGCCTCTCTCTTAAATTCAATCATTATTATTATAGTAACATGTGGTTGTGCACAGCAATTTAATGGCTAGACAGGTGACTGTGTTTTTTATGTAGAATTACACAATTATGCTACTGTGAGTGTGAAATGTTATATATTAGGTATGCTGTGATCACTGTGATTTTGTAATGTTTTAAATTTAAGTGAAGTGTTTAGACATTGTGTTTATCATTTTGTACTCTGATCTCGTCCCTGTTTACACTGAGTATGAGAGAACAATCCATTGACCTATTTGTGAAGTTAATAATAGAAGTGACATACATGGGAGGACATTGTTACAGGGGAATTCCACAGCCGAGTTTTCTACGAATTTGATTGTCACAGTGTAAAGATCATGTGGTTGCAGGTAGCAGTGTCCACTATACATGTACATAAGGGAGTGAATATTCGTGCTAAAATTGTCTAGAAATGGCGACTCCTACACAAACCAAAGTGCCTTCTGAGGTTCCTGAGGACTCTGAGAAATGTCCAATCTGTAAGGACCCCTTTGAAACTCCAAAATATCTACCATGTAAGCATACATTCTGTGAACGGTGTCTACTGACGTTAGTGGAAACAGCTGGAGTTTTAGACTGTCCCCTGTGTAGAAGCCAATGCCAGTTACCAGTGGGTGGTGTGTATGCATTACGAGGACCACCGGATATATGTGGTGGTTGTGAGAAAGAAGATGCTGCATACAGATGTGAGGACTGCCAGTTTTTCCTGTGCAAGCTGTGTGCTTATTCCCATGGTAATATCGCCGTGACTTCAACCCACCATGTTGAATTGCTGTCAGATGTAGAGGAACCCAAACCTGCAGATACGCATTCATACATACCAGTTGAATGCTACAAGTGGGAGAAAACCATACCTATCATGGGAGACAACATAGCTATCACAAAATTTACCGGTAATTTTGTCACAGTGTCACAGGAATTGGGAAGTTTGAAAGTGTTGGAAAGAGATGGTGGTGTCAAGAATACATTCCACTACAGTGGGGAGTGGTTCAAGAAGCCCTTTATGCCAACTGATATTACAATATCTAAAGATCATCAGATATTCACGACAGATGCTGGCAACAATCAAGTTGTTGTCACTGATGAAAATGGAAAAGTTCTAAGATGTTTCGGTCAAAATGAACTTAAGAATCCCACAAGTATAGCAATCAGTCCCTTAGATGGTACAGTTTACGTGACAAATTGGGGTCTCTATCTGAATGGTGGACACTGCATTAGAAAATACACCCAAGAGGGCACACATCTCAACTCATTTGGAGATTATGGTGTAAATGACGGTCAGTTCCAAGGGCCACACTCGGTCGCTGTTGACAGCAATGGAAAAGTATTCATCTCTGATTACCATAACAACCGTATACAAGTCTTTGATTCCACTGATGCATTTCTGTACAAGTTTGGCACAAAAGAAGATGTTCTTGGTGAGGATCTGGTAACTTGTCCGAAAAACATCACTATAGATGATAAAGATGACGTGTTTGTTACTGATATCTTAAGGGTGCAGAAGTTCCAAAATGATGGTACATTTCGGTGTCGATTTGAAGGTGCACGGTTACTGAAACCATCAGGATTGGCATGCATTGACGACCGCCCAAGAAGAGTTGCTGTTATTGAAGGGAATGTCATAAAAGTGTATGTGCAATACATGAAATATGTTCCCATCTACCCCTACATGGACGTTGATTAAAAACTACAGGTACAGAAATCTTATGATGACCACCATAGATACATGACAATATAACGGACAAAACAAGATCACAGATCACTAGATTACATCAGGTCATGAACATCAATGAACGATTTCTACAAATTTCAATCCACTTTCACTTCAAGGTACGATTTGTACTAATTAGCATAAGTTCACTTTTCTCCAGTCCATAGATGGACTTTTGTAAACTTTTTCAACAGATAATTAGTCCAACGGAAAAAAAGCGAAAGTCTTACAGCTAAGGTGACAAGATGATTGAACCAAAATAGTTACAATGTATAAATACATGGGTTAAAGTCCTGGTGACAATGACATGCAACATTTACTATCATACATTAAGTAATGAAATTTCTACTCAAGAGTCAAAACATTTCTTAGAAGCAAATCCCAAAGTTTGGCTGATGTCTCATCAACATCGTTGGGAGTATACTGCAATGGACTATTGTCACAGTCATATTATTTCTATGATATTGTTTACTATCATAGTTTCATTTTTACCATTTGTTACTGACAGACCTGTGTTATACTTTAGTGCAAGGTGTAATAATCAAAATATATTTGTCAATGAATAATTTTTTCTGGTCAAACTGAACTTTTCAAGGCAAAACACATAATTATAAATCTGGGCTATGACCCTTTCATATAAATAGATTTGAAAGTACTTTATAATAATCAGTGTTGCTAGTTAGCTTTCAGCCTTGGAAAATAGTTGCTACAGACAACATGGAGGGTAATATAACATCTACTACAACTAGTGCCGGAATAAGGCAAGGCAATAAGTGTTTTATAACACATCATGGTCTCAGGCACACATTCTTTCCATAGTCAAAGGAAGTAGTTGCTACATAACAGCATGAGGGACAATAAGATGTCAACTAGTGCCCGAATAAGGCCAGGCAATAAGTGTTTTATAACACATCACATTCTCAGGCACATTCTGTCCATAGTCAAAGGAAATCCCCGATAAGACTTCCATGCTAACAGGAATATTGGCCTAGGGAAAATAGGCCATAAATAGTGCCCCTATATGCAAATTGAGGTCACTATGGGTCAATAGTCCATACCATGTGATACGATCTAAGCCAATCACTGAAGGCTATATGAACAAGATGTGGTATAAACAGAAATAATATATCATACACTAATTAACATTTACTAGCATTTACGGATACCGTATATAGATTTATATTTGAGACTATTGTGGGGGAAAAGCATTTATAACTCAAACTTTTCAGAAAATATTATTCATTGACAATTCTATATTAATAGTTGAGTCTCACTTATCAGTACCTGAATATTTCATATTGTTTGAACAGCTTGATTATTGATTTGAAAAATTGAAGCTTTTCATGCCAGACTCTGTACCCTGTAAACATGTATTGTAGCTAACAAATAATTTACGACCAACAGGAAATTCATTGTCCTCAAGTCTTACCATCGTAACCCCATCTCCTTTCATATTTTTAATGTCATTTTTTCCTCAGGAAATTTTTAAAAGCCAAATATACAAGTCTTTATCAGGGGAGCAATAGATGGAGACTAGGATGATGATGATATCATGATAATATTGATTTTAGATAGATTGTCAGATTTTATACATTTATGATTGTGCATGTTTATACCTCATTCTCATTTTATTATAAAGGAAAAAGAATGTTGGTCCTTTGATTATCAGAATGCCTGGCAATTGAATGATTTCAAAATGTGCATTTTGACAGTATTATTGATTCACAGACAATATTTCTCGTCTCAAATCTGAAATATTACAATAACTCTCCATTATCAGCAGTCGATGTATTTATATCCCTGAGTACTTAAAACCCTTGACACAATTTATTTTGAGCCTTGCATTTGGATATTTTTGGTCATTTTCACTTCTTCTTTTTCACACCTCTATATTGAGTCAAGTTTCCCACACCTTGCCTAAGTTCTTGCCTTTTGCCCAGAGGAGGTGTTATTATTACCATACACCTGATTATGCACTGTAAAGAAAAACCTAGGTAAACCTTATAGTTGTTATCAGCTATTTGCGTTCACTTAATCTGCAACCCTGTATTTGTGTAATGCAAATTTAATGTACTACAAAAATATCATATTTTCATTTTTCACCCATGCTGAGTTGAAGCCTGATACATGAAAAAAAAATAATGCCATCAATCTGTTGAAATTTTTCATATTCACATTTTATAAATTTTTACACGTTATGTGCACTGTTGGTGTAAAAATTCAAATTATGAAATGAAAATAAATGAATTATAAAAATGAATGATTTTTATGTATTAAAGTTAATAAATGATGACTATTTCATATCCTGTTTACTTAGTAGAATGTTCTCCGTAACCAAGCCAATATGACTACAGTCTATGACAAATGGCGACAAAAAGGTCAAACTTGCATATTAACTTGAGAACTGAGGAAACTACCTCTTAAGTAATGTTTGTACTCTAATAATCCGATGTAGGTAACATATACTAATTTCAGCACTCAACTCAGTCTGTATAATTTTCGCATTGCAAACACAGATAGCGGATTCTGTACATCGATGAGAGTACAAATAACATTCTGTTCAGTCTCTGACTTCTGCAAGCTGGTCATTGGGTGATTAAAAAGATGCAAAGTCAAGTCTACAAATGTGATATGCAATATTTTAAAGTGTCAGACTGATGGCCATTTAAGTCAGTAAATGAACAGCACAAAATTATACATAGTAAACTAAAACCCAATTGAGGAGCACATCAACATTGACAAAAAGCCTGATAGCAGTGATTCAGTTATATGCACAAGAAGTTAGCAAATTATATTTTTTTTAGAATTATTTGGTAACCAAAATATTTATAGTCATAATGTCATTTTCATATCACAACTGAATACCTAGTTTTATTTTGTATTACAGGTTAGGGTTCAACATGTTTTAGTGGTATTCAATATGAAACAAAAGTAACCCCCAACAGCATAAATGTTACAGACTGTTTCCCTTTAAACAAAAGTAACCATCACAGACAATAAAGTTACAGACTGTGTCCCTTTAAACAAAAGTAACCCCCCCCCCCTGACAACATAAAAGTTATGACATGTGTCCCTTTAAACAAAAGAATCACAAAAGACCATAAAGTTACAGACACAGTGTCCCTTCAACAAAAGTAACCCCCAACAACAGAAAAATTACACCGTCTGTGCACCTTTAAATATTCAAGCAGGTATTTTTTTCATGACTATTAAACATTTACTATACAGAGAACTAAGTACCCTATGTGACTCATTTCGGTATAATCTTTTGTAGGGATCTGCAAGTACAAACAAACAAACACACAAGTTAAACATACAAACAAACAAACAAGATTATATGTAAGGACACCTTTGTATTACAATGACATTCACACAGACCAGCATGGAAGGAATAGACAAAACTGTGATTTTCAAGATAAACTCAATTGATAACAATTACACTCTTCGGAAAGTCCAATTCAAACGATCAACGCCAAGTGTGGTATCTGATAACAGGAGGTTGTAAAATAGATGTCTTGTGTTCAATCTCAGTCTGAGGTTCAATCCATTGTATTGCAGCACTGTCTATAAAAATAGTGTGCTACGTAACAGTCAATCTAGATATTGGTGGCTTGTATTTTACGACCTCCTGTTATCAGGTTCCGCACTTGGCGTTGATTGTTTGAATTGAACCTTCCAAAGAGTGTAATTGTTTACATACAGGAGTCTTATCAATTGAGTTTATCTTGAAAATTGGAGTTGCAGTCTATTCCTTTCATGCAGGTCATGTGAATTTCTTTGTATATACATGTACATGTACAGCTGTAACATTCTATGTATAAATTATGCATTCCAAATGAATATAACAAAAAGTATGTCAATTTTCAATATCACAACACACTTGAGCTAATATTAAATGTCCCTGTATCCTAACCAAAGAATCCATGGCAACAAAACTTCACAAAATACTGATAAGATAAACTTATAATGCAATCATAACACTATAAATATTATTCTGTATTTTCCTGCAGGGTATTGCATATTTCATAGAAATCCTGTCTCTGTTTGCTCTTTTACTGTTAACATATTATTCAGTAACCATAACAACGGTAAGTTTATCTGATGTTTCATAGCACCTTTATCGATGTCTGCTTTTACAACAGGATATTACATTTTCTATCAAACCTGACACAATATTTACCATTACCATGGTAACAGGTCCCATGAAATTACAAGAGCGAGTCTACAGATTAGGACTGGAGGAAGATGCCATTAAATGACGATGTAAAGCCCGCCAACGCATTCAGCTGTGATGCATAGAATTAGTTTTATATTTCATTATCATCACTTTGGTGATAAGGGAATTTTTAAACCAGTTGCGACGAAAAACGTTCAATAGATGATGTACTTTTTTCTGTATAAGCAGTGCCCCTAATAATCTAAAACATGAATCTGAATCTAGCGAATAATTCACACTTGGAATAAATTTATCACCTCAATCATAGATTTAATCAGCAGTCCTAAAGAACTGCAGAAAGTAATGTTATTGATTTGTGGATACAGTAGGCTTCAATTAATAATGAAATTGTGATTGGGCCCAGAGGGGTAATTTTTACTGTCAAACATCATTAAAAATATACCGTCGTAAATTTATGCTTTGATTTCTGTTTTGTGTGATATAACTATTAATATCATCCACAAATTAACAACTTCGAACAAGATTTTAGTTCATTGACAGGTAATTCTAACAGCCTTCTTTATATTTTAATAGGATTGAGAACTGATTTTCATATTGATATTCAAGTCATACCTGTTTCTTTTCATTTATTGCTTTGAAAATCATTTGCAATTAAAAGTGCAACAATTCGATCGTGACAAATCAAAATTTGCAATCACGATTGACTGATACCTGATTTGAAAATTTGCCTACATGAATATCACATTTATACAATAGAAAAGTACATATTATTATGTTTGGTCACATTTACATTAAACTGCGATATAATTACCACTAGAGTATGTGCGTATGTACTAATGCAAGTAATCACTGGTAATAATGAAGGATTTGTCGCTTTAGCCACCAAGTTGATTCTAATACTTAGGTTTTATTATCTTAAACCTTTAACTAGAGTGTTATTTTGATCTTAAACCTGTACTAACTGTAACTAGAGTGTTATTTTGATCTTAAACCTGTACTATAGCTGTAACTGGAGTGTTATTGTGATCTTAAACCTGTACTAGCTGTAACTGGAGTGTTATTGTGATCTTAAACCTGTACTAGCTGTAACTGGAGTGTTATTTTGATCTTAAACCTGTACTATGTAAACAACGAGGTCATCTTATCCTTAACAACTCTCCAGCTAGACACCTCTAGTTACATCCTCACACTTCTGAGATGAATCTGTCCATTTTTTTTTCTTCAAATATTTATACATTTCATCCAAAATCGAGTTTTAAGACAATGATATTGAACTGATTGACCATGAAATTGGGAGCATGAATCAAAATTCAGAACATGGCAAAATTGACAATTGACAGACTTGGTTTTTCAAATATTTGCCAAATGTTATTCTTATCGAGAATGTCTCGTTATCAAGACTTCAGCTAGTAACCATAACAAGCTTAAGGCAAGAAATGTGAATATCAATAAATTAACAATGTATACTGACAGTTCACTACACTTTCACCTGCACGGCGGTGCTGAGTGTCAAGGAATTTTTTCCCCCTTGAGCTAAAAGAAAACTTCAGCTAGAAGAGAAAGTGTTTGGATTTCTAATTTGTGCACAAAACATCAGACTGCTTTAGGCATAATAAATATGAGACACATAACACAGAGTTTGATATCTTTAATAAATTGGTTACTTTGTGATATTAAAATATGATATCTATGATATTTATCACAATTTAATTTAACTTGACATTATACTGAAATTCAGAGTCACAAGTCAGCATTTACTGTGCACTGTTTCTCCAAATATCATGTCTACATGGTTTTTGCTTTTATCATGGCAATGTATCATTAACATGAAATCTAGAGATTTGACTGAATTATCAGTGAATATACACCTCTTATACATATCGCATGTTTTGTAATTAAAAGGGACCACCATTTCAGGACATTTTTCACAAACTTTGGATTCTGAAGAGCTATATCATGATTTCACATCACATAAACTTTGTGTATAATTACCAAGAAACACAAAATTTAATCTCTATTTCACATTCATTAATTGTTCTCGCAGTGATCCACTTTTGGCACATGGAGACCCTCGACAAATTAAGTCACCGTCTTCCTTGCCAAACACCATATATGATCAATAATTAAACATGGTTCTACATGAAAACCAATTTGAAAATAATATAATGCAGGGTGTAATTATCTCAGCTTTAATTGTGCAATGTTTGAGCATGATGAAAATTACTGGTGTACATGCAAATCTAACTCATGAAAGAAAAGGTCGGGAATGTCAAACTGTTCCATTATTAAAGTGGCCATATGGATAAGGATTGACTGGGTATTTATTTTATAAAATAATTTTATCATGACTTGAATTCCTACTTGAAAAAGCTATGTGAAACAACTTGTTTGTGACTCAATAAATTGCAAAATCAATATAAATGTCTGAAACGTTTGTTATAATTGTATTTACAATAACTAACTTTTTACACTCTTTGCAATGTATTGAGTTACAAACACAGACTTAGTCAATGTTGTTTCATGTTGATTTTTCAAGTAGGAAGCCTTGATAAAATTGTTATGTAAATTAAAATTCCAAAATAAATACCAAATCCTCATCCATATGGCCACTTTAAGAAGACTTCTATGATCATTTTTAGAGTTTATTTCATGTTTAAGTAAAGTAATGTCACATCTTGGGACAAATATAGTCATAGATGCTATGTGTAGGGCCTATGATACAATCAAGTCTTCCTTTAATGTCATGACAGCAATGCTCTACTACTGTGCTGAAACTCAAATAAAGAAAGTTCTCAACATAAATTGTTTGACCTTACACCATTAATGCAACTGTAGTCTTATTTTCTAGAGTAATACAAGATAAGTGTAAGAGTGTTATTTCAGCTATACTTTACTACCAAATGACGTTTATGTCAAAGTCACTGCACTTTAGAAGGCAGTAATTGAGGATACAATAATAACAACTGTCCTTTCATCATTGTTGGATCAAGACCAAACAATAAATGTTCCATTAGTGTTTTAAAGGCTTTTCATTTGGTTTATAAAAATCTTGTAAAATTTACCCAATCGACAGTTCTTAAACAAATTCGGTTCATCCTACTTTAAGCAGAACACATCTGTAAAATGTATTGGGATGCAAATAGATTTTACACATGCAATTACTGTATTACACACAGAATCGGATGGAGTAACTCCATAGTTGACTAGTTCCATATATACTCTGACTTAGTTTTATCAGGCTCCTGTCCACACTGATAAACTGGATTACATGGTATGTACTTCTTCCATATCTACTTTGACTATAAGGTTTTATCATCCTCCTGTCCACACTGTGGTTAACTGGATCAAATCAAGTTGACTGCTTTCATATATGATCTGACTAGGTTTTATCAGGTTCCTGTCCACATGCTGATGGCCTGGATGAAATGGAGTTGACTACTACCATGTATACTCAAGCGCTGTATTATCAGGCTCCTGTCCAAACTATGGTTAACAAAATTAAATGGAATTGACTACTTCCATATTTATATATAACTGACTAGGATTTTTATCAGGCTCCTGTCCATATGATAAACTGGACTAAATGGCGTTTACTACTACTTCCACACTAAGACTTAGTTTTATAAGGCTCCTGTCCACACTATGATTATCTGGATTAATGGAGTTTACAACTTCCATATAGGTTTTATCAGGCTCCTGTGATAAGCTGGATCAGATGAAGTTGACTACTGACTTCCATATATACTCTGACTATGTTTAATCAGGCTCCTGTCCACACTTGTAAACTGGATTACATGCAATGTACTATTTCCATATCTACATTCATGACCCTGAATTATACTGCTGCATACATTACATTCTCAGATTACATATTTTACCCCACCTTCAGAAATGTTTGTTTGCTGTATTCCAAGGATTGGAAGATAGCCTAGTTGCATATCATTGACATTTAGAAGGTTATTTTATCTGTATGTATTCACTAAATTATATTTATCAATTTAGTATTCTTGAGGCCACTTATCAGAAGATTTACATAATTCAAAATGGTATACTCATGTGCACAAGTGTCTGATTGGTCGAAATAAGCTTCATCTGTGTTCGATGGGTGACCTTCGCAACCATGCTCATATGTAATGATAACTGATTTATCTCACTGACATGTAGAAAGTTACTTTATCAGTGTGCATTCATTCAACTATATCATATCATTCTGTGATTGTTGCTGCATGGATTGCTAGCTGTTGTAAAAAATACTCTGCCATATGCAAATATGACATGATAAATAATGCATAATTAATATATGACAAACATTCATTTGTTTTGTAATTTTAGTTTTGAAAAATTGCAAGGTTTAAGATTGAAAACATCAGACCTTAGTTAACACAGAATCAAACAAATATATATTATTACGTTCAAAATTACTAGTTTGGTATTATATATTAAGTCATTAGTTGTAATTTGACTAAATTCACTTACCCAATCTCAATTGAAATTCAATGCAACTCTAATTGGGAAAAGAATGGAATAGGCAAATGGAAATTAATTTACATCAGTCACATCGTTCATTTGTTGTAGTATAAATTATTTTGATATTGCCTTCACTGGCGCGATTCCACTAGTTTTATGGACTCTTTCTTAGACTGCAGTAATAAGTAGAGATTTTTCATATTTGATACTCTATACTAAAAGAAATGGTTCACAATTAACATTTTGAAGAAACAGCCCATTAATGAACACTAAGATTAAAAATCCAGGTGTTATCGCTATTAATTTGCATATCAATTTCACCAGATGTACTGTTTGTAGATGTGTGACTCTTTCTACTATGTAGTTGATTATGGAGAGATTTTAGAGGCTTTTGCATGTTTGAGTTAGGCATGAATAAATAGGCAGTGAAAACTGCAATTTTGAATATTAAAGAAGATGAGCAAAAAACTCAATTTTGAGGGTTATATTCACACGGCAAAGTAAGTCAAAATCACCATCATCAAAGGAGCAAACACAAAATGGAAATTTCAGTAACGTATTCTATTGCTTCTATCTCTGGACTGGTTTGCAAATGATCAATTTCAACGAGGTGGAATTACTTTGGGTATCATGTGAATTGAAGAACAGAGTTGGGGAATCAGCACTATAGCATTGATATTCAAAGCTTTCAGGTTTACATGCTCAAATTGACTAAGTTGTGTTGATACCTGCAGCTATATACATTTACAAGCAAGGTAGTCAGCTTACTGATGTACTTTTTGTACCTGTAGGGCTGAAAGAATTGATGCAACATTCGGTAAAATATTCTCAAACGTATGCGAGGAAATGAGTGTTGATTTGAATATCAATGGCCATGATGGTCGTAGCAGTCTTGACAGCTCAACCAGTTAAGCTGCCTTTCTTTAATTCATACAGATGAAATCTGTCTTTTTTACACCTGATTATCACAGACCTGTGTTCTTGTTAAGATCTGGGGACCCCCGGTAATAGGACAGAAAGGTGGTAAATTTTGTAAAGCTATCCACACCATGTACCATAAGTTTAGTATTAGAAATGACTTGAGAACTCAGGTATTTTTAATACTAAGCAACAAGGGAAGGCTGCTATGCTTTACTATTGCTTCATTAAGCAACAAAGGACATATACAGCCAGAGAAGTTATGAGAACAATATCTTGGTATTTAACATGGAGCTTGAAAAACTACACAAAATGATGAATTTTAGTGTCAGCCTCTTTTAATAAGCACACCAAAACATATGTGCAATGAAAGATGCTCAATACACAACCCCTGTACTTTGACTCTCATTGTTTTATAGTTTGAATGGAAATACATAGATACTGTATATTACTGAACAAGTCCTCTGTGATTCCTTCTTAATTTATTAAGACATTGAAATCTGAAATTCACTGACCATGAATTTTTGCCTGATTAATTCATTGCTTTTAAGAATGATGGTACATTCACCATGTCTGCTGTATGACTACTGGTTCAGAACCAAATTACAAGATGACATGCACATCAGAAGTCAAACTATCTCAGCCATGACTTCAAATTAAATCAGGCAAACCATCAGTTTTAGATTATTCATATGACATGATAAGATCTTATTTTTAATTCAAAAAGCATAATGCCTGAGTTAACTTCTCAGAAGATATATTAAGTTAAAAGTCACGCAACAAGCAAAGACTGGGTTCTGTTACAGCAAAGTCTTCTTGAGAACAATTCTATGTTCCAGATTCAAATATTTAACACGGATATTAAGGTTCCGTGATAAGTAAGGTTGAATGACAGAAAAGTAAAAAGAAGCTAGTCCCAAGAAATTGAGAACCTAAGATTTTAATCATGCACTTGTTACAAGTGTACAGTGCAAGTTCTTGGAATAGTACAACCAGTGACAGACAAGCATTAACAAGCAGAACTTGTTACAAAGAGAAAAAGTAGCAACTGAATCAATAACACTTGCCACATTATGTTCGAAGTATGAAGACATATATTACATTTCATCCTTTGATAAGGACAGTTTTATAGCCTCTTTATATGTACATGAAATGCCAGGGGGACTTGAAATTCATTGATAAATATGAGCTATTCTTTAAAGAGGCCGTAAAACTGTTAAATATCAAATGATGGAATGTAATACTTGTCTCTGTACTTCCAACATACTGTGCCAAGAGTTATTAATCCAATTCAGTTGTTTACTTTCCCTGTTTGTAACAAATGGCACCTGTTAATGCCTGCCTGTTGCTGGTGTGATGCAGAAACCACTGAATGTCATGTGACAAACCCTTAACCCAAACCCATTTCTTTTGCTCCCCATTTAATCAGTGCTGATTTGGACAAAAACATTAAAATACTACTTGAACCATTTTGTTTATAAGTATTTGATAAACTTTGACCGATCTATCATATCATTCACAAAAACATATTTGCATAACAGTGATGTGCATAGATGAATTAAATTTTAATTACTCTCATGAAACATTATTTTAAAACAACAGACTTTAAAATCATAACGTGTGTGTAACTATGAATTTAGCATCAATAAATTTGTGAGCATATATATCCAAATAACATTTAGGTTTGCACTACATACAGCCTATATACATGTTACAATCATCTCCATCGTATGGTCAAATGGATTTCTCTAGCACACAATCCTGTTTTTAACCACCAACAGCAATAGTTAATGCTATTGGAGCATTGCTATAAACTTGATGATGTTGCCATGTCCTCATGCCACTTACATTCCAACTGATGGTTGAGTTCGTAGTAAACTGAACGAAGTAACCAATTACACAACCACCTGTCAGTGTGTGATGGCTTACTACTGATATGCGCTATTCATCCCTTCCCCAGCAGGAGATTCAGCTAGATTTTTTATAGAATTTGTCCATTTGACTATACGTTAAAAAGAGAACATAGAGAACAACTACATGTAGAGAAACTAGACTACATGAAGCCTAATTTACTGTCATATGTACAAAAGAGGTAATTTATCGACAATTCTGTGAGCCAAATTGTTTCATTAAATTGCAGCCCTACTTTGTATATTGTAACCCTGTATCGATAATGAATTTGATAAACTGATAATATAATGTCGAAAAACAAATGAGGTCGGAAATTATTATCTCTCATTTTATTCGAATCACTTCTGAAAGAGAAATAAATTGGATGGAGACAGACTTTTCTTGATCTAGATAAAGTTTAGACTATTGATGCCAAAATCATTTTTTATGTTTCGTGTTTTGAAGTTGAACGACTCTAATTTCTAGAAGGACAACTTTAAGCAACAAAACAAATTGAATGTACAAATGTATTTTTTTATTTCAAATTATGCCAGGACTACACTTTATGGTTTTTATAAACCTGTATATATTATAGGAAAACTTATATTCTACAAACATGTTTAATTTACATGGAACAAGAGCATAAAGTAAAACAATATATCTCAGTTGATCCATCTAAATACTATGTATGTACTCGAGACATCAAAAGAAAACTGTTACAATAACTGTTTACTCAGGCAAAGGTACTTAGAAGGGAGACAAGATTTAAAGTTTGTTTTCTAGATGTTCAACTAAAGTTAAGTCACTGGAATGAATACATTGTAAGGGACATATTTAGTAACTACATTTTGATAATGAAAATAACGTTTAATTTTAAGAGTGTTTTTTTTATGTCAATGATTAGGACATTTCATGCTTGATGTATTCCATACACGTAACAGTGCATTTAGGAAGGATACACCTAATGGGCCAATTTGTTTGAAAATCAAATTACTTTGATTAACCCAAGATTTTGCCATATAAACACTTGTTTTTTAGTCCTTGTGACAGCATTAAAGAAGTCAGGTTGATCATCAAATCATATCATTAATCAAGTAGTTTCCCAAAGTGTTAAAAGTGAATTCAATGGCCATTTTGAAATATAACATGGATATTGCCCTGTTCTGTTGAATACTATCTGAACGGGGTGAATTTAGATATATCATGGAATGCCCCGGTCTCTTGAATACCATCTGAACAGGATGAATTTATATGAATGATAAAATGCCCTGATCTGTTGCATACCATCTGAACAGGATGAATTTATATGAATGATAAAATGCCCTGATCTGTTGAATACCATCTGAACAGGATGAATTTATATGAATGATAAAATGCCCTGATCTGTTGCATACCATCTGAACAGGATGAATATATATGAATGATAAAATGCCCTGATCTGTTGAATACCATCTGAACAGGATGAATTTATATGAATGATAAAATGCCCTGATCTTTTGAATGCCATCTGAACAGGATGAATTTATATGAATGATAAAATGCCCTGATCTCTTGAATACCATCTGAAAAGGATGAATTTATATGAATGATAAAATGCCCTGATCTTTTGAATGCCATCTGAACAGGATGAATTTATATGAATCATAAAATGCCCTGATCTGTTGCATACCATCTGAACAGGATGAATTTATATGAATGATAAAATGCCCTGGTCTGTTGAATACCATTTGGACAGGGTGCATTTAGATGAATCATAAAATGCCCTGATCTGTTGCATACCATTTGGACAGGATGAATTTAGATGAATGATAAAATGCCCTGGTCTGTCGAATACCATTTGGACAGGGTGTATTTGGATAAATGATAAAATGCCCTGATGTTTCAATGCCATCTTATCGGGAACAGGGTATATTTTGATGTATGGAATGCCTGATAATGTGATGTTTAAATACCATCTGAACAGGGTAAATTTGGATCAATCACAAAATATACCATATCTGTAGACCAAAAGACTGTGGTTAACGTGTCTATGAATATGAACAGCATATGGGGAATGTAACTACCATGGTTGGTTGGTTATATATAATAACAAGACTTATTTCTTTAAACTACTGTCATATTTCATGAAATAAACCTAAATTTAATTTATAATTATCAGTTAAAAGATATAGAACATAATATATGTTGCACATTTCATAAATATTCAGATTTTACAATGTGTGAACTAACATATATCATCATTTCTCGTAAGATACTTTAAGTAGTTTTCAGAAGCTACTTTAGCAAATCCTATATTGGAAAACTGATACGCTTGAACACTTCAATAACCAACTTCCTCATTTCTACGAATACACGGACCATTAATATATACTACATCAAAACATTAATGATAAAAGTATTGAGTATCATTCCAGATTTGTGAGAATCATGTTCCAGTTTCCTGATCATACACAACGTTACATCAAAATACGGCCAAATAAAAAAAATTTGTGTTTCAGATACCCTGCCACCCTGTTTAATCCCCCAACACTAAATACTTTTTTTTGACATTCAAAAAGGGAAAAAATGGTGAGAATTTACTTCTATTTCTATGCAAATTTCTTGCATAAGTGTCTGCGGTGAATTCTTTTTTAAAATCCAATTCCAGAAAAACAAAGTCTTTTAAGACTGTAAGCCTGAATTTATACAGTACACTCTGCATATTGTGTTCGTCCACTTGATATATAATTGTCTTCCTTTACTTCTTTTTAATACACCTCATCAGACTATTACAGAAGGATAGTGAGCACCTTGTCTTAGAGTGGAAGCAATTGCTCAACAACAACAAAATATAGAAGAAATGATACAATAAAATTCCAACCTACCTACCCTATTTTTTGAAGTTTTGTTATTGGAAACAACCATTTTTTTTAGCTTTGCCTAAGTTGCAGATTCTAAATGCCCTCTAGTATCATTTCACAATTCTACGAATCTTCCTTCACTCTTTTTTCCACAAGGCAATTACGTTAATTTCATTACTTCCATGGCAACCATTAGCTGAATGTAGGAAACTGTGTGTAAAATGCATTAAAACCATTTCCTTTCAAGACTTAGCACAGTTCTGCTTAAGTGACATAATTTGTGAATGATGTATCTGTGAAATCAAATTACATCAATAGTTTTCCCACACAGAGTAGATCGAGCTTCAAAAGATGTACTCACAAAGTTGAATGCAGTTTATTGACAGTGAAGAAGATTTTGGGATGTGATGGAGTATGAAGTTTGATGTTTTCTGACACTATCCTAATAAGAATAAGTGCAGCAAACCAAACATAATGTTAAAATCAAAAGAATATATTTTCCATTTAATAGCCCTAAATGGTTAAGATGTTGAAAAAAAAATTATTCTTTCATGCTTATAACTACTTTACATAGGGATAACATTAATACTGCAATTTATTACTTGGCACGACAGCTTTGTTCAGTGTGTTTATGCTTTGACATTCATTTCCAATACTAAAAGCTACCCAAGTATTCACATCTGTCTGTCAATCACTCAGTCAATCTGTTGCTGCATCAAAAAACAGACAGACTGTGGTTTATATCCTTATATTGTGAATTTTGATATACAAAATGAAACTGACTAAATCACAACCACCCCATTTACATTCCTCTTAAGTCAGTTTTTATAACCAATGGCCCTTAATTTCAAATCTAGACATTTCAAAACATTTAATTCCTTCAATGAATTACTTACAAATTGCAAACTGTATAGACCAATATTCAAGACATGTTATTCATATTTTCATAAATGACAGACTTTCGACTCCTTTTGGCATTTACTCTGCTAAAGGAGAAGTGAATACCATTAGAGAATGACAAGCAGACAGTTACAACATGTGATAAACTCTCAAAATACCACACTTGTCATTTCAGAAGGGCTGTGCATATATTATGTATGCAAATATGCAGCGTCAAAAGTCTACCCTTCTGAAAATGCAAAATGTCACATTTCCTGTTCGAGTCACAGATCACAAGTAATGCATTAGCCATTAGCTACGAATTACTGTAGAGTAAGAACTAAGTAGTGTGACTGTCACTCCATGAAGTAAAAATACATGTACAAGAAATGAAACACACTTTCCTAATGTTTATCTCTAATAGTCTGAGTGTACTTTCGGGCCACGTACATCAGCTAGTTCATACGTTGATCAGAAAAGGGCTATCTATGTTAGACTCTCTCACAGTTCACTGGTTTCATTGCACTGTCATATATCTTAAATTTACTTGGATTAAATAGCTGTAGCGATGAGTTTAGAAAATGTCCCTCGTATTCCATATTAATAATGTGCTCTCATTGGTTACATAAACAAAATGCTCACTTTGAGAGAGATGGTGAACACAGAGCAATTTATGTGATCATCATATTAAAACACAATTTCAGGAAGATTTTCTGAAATCATGCCAATTAACTAGTAACAAAGCTATTTGGGCGAAGTTAATGTAAAATAATCGACAATTTAGCAGAGCGGGTGGGCTGTGAGTCTAATATACTAGTATGTTCATATTAACAACTAATCACTTCTGACATCAAATTTCTTTCTAAATCCCTGTACCAAACTTTGAGTAATTTTGAAGGCCATGTATAACACATGGTTTATTAAATTTCAAACTACCTTTACTATTTCCATACATCAAACTTTGGAAAATTTTCTGTGCTATATCATACTGTCAATTTCTTTGGTAAACAATAAATCACATTGAAAGTATGCAATCATCAGAGTAGCAGTAACAAACAAACTTACAATGGTGTCACAGTTGTTATAGTAACATGCTGTTGATTGAATACTTCATCTCTTAAAGTAGTAGCCATGGTAACAGTCTTAGTTTTTTTACCCCTCTGAGGATAATTTTCAGCGCTTTCTGCTTTATTTCAACAAACTTATTTGTAAAGTGAAAATTTTTAATCATCAAAGTGAGACCTCCTTGTCACAAATATCAAACATAATTCATATCACACCATTTTAACAAAACTGTCAAAATATTATTATTCTTGATAGAACATTTTCAGAAGTTCTGTTATGTTTTGTTATTGCCTGTGAAAATGAAGACTTTCATGATGTTCAACACAGAAAATAATTTCTTCAAAATGTACTGATATTTGCAAGGTATATTTTCAGATCTATATTTTTCAAAAACAAATTTAAACATGCAAAGGTTAAACAAAATTTATTGCATGTGTTCTGTAGGGTAGTGACAAGAACTGATTTGGTTTCAGTAAACATCCCAAGAATATTAACGAGAAATTTACATAATTAATGGTTTTCGGTAATTAGGCTATATCTCAAGAATGCACACTTCAAATTCAATATAATTTGATACATGCATTTGCATTATTGATGTAGCTTTTAGTTTTAATAAATTATTGGCATATTTTTGTTGGCCACTAAAAAGGAAAAAATAGTTTCTCGTCAGGAAATGTTGGCTAAAGTGGTACGACGATGCGCTTATTTTTTTTTTTACATTCTCAACAAATGTCACAGTACATGTTGTAGTTGGCCAGGAGATCATTAACAGCAATGAGCAAGTAGCAATCGATGAGAAAAAATAACTTATTACATATGATCTGTTGTATTCCAACAATTGTCTGTAGGAACGACAATCTCAAAACTTTGCCCTTATAGAAGACATTCAGTTTACATCTGGTTCCATTATGTACCACTTGTATATTCTTCTAGATGATATATTTTTCCAATTGTATTACTGATTATTTCTCCTATAGTTCCACTTGTGATCAAGTAAATGGTCTCTTTACATTGCATGATATGCAAATAATCATTTGCATGTCTAGATGAATTTCACACAAATCACTTCTTTATGCGTGTCTAAATGGAGTCAGATTCTGGAAGAGTGATTTTTGAATGACAAACATCCAGAGGAATGCAGCAAAGTCCTTTACTTTTGACAAAGTGCAAATATTATACTAGGTAACTAGGCATGCACTGTACTGAAACACTGAAAGTTAGAACCAATGTATGAATTTTCCACAGAAGCAATTATGCTTTTATACATTTTCATATCCATTTTTTATGGTGAAAAAATATCTGTCTTTACATTCACAATTATACCATGTATGGCAGTCAGCTTTTTTGTGGGGGTTTATTTGTCAGCCACCTTCATATATAGCTGCAGACCAGTTTTGCAATGCATGTATGTGGAAATTTCCATAGCAATCCTACCTTTCAAGCAGTTTGAGCTCTTCTCTTTCTAGCACCCTTTTGTCTATACTTGGTACATCTAAATGTTCCACACTGACATGACTGTTTTCAACAGGCAGTGGTTCCACTATTCCAGTGTTGATGAACACGTGTGGCCCTGAAAGATATCAAAATATTAAAATTCAATTTGAAACCTTGTACTGTACTACCGTAATTGTATGGTTTTTTTCCAAGCTAGACCTCTTAAAGCTGGATACATGCAAAACCCTTTTCTGCAGAAATATCTCCCACTAATTTACTTGTCACATATTTCCATATTCAGTTGTTGTGAAAGGTGTCAACAGGAGTTGCTCTGATAGCGTGCCAACTGGATGAGTTATTTGCAAGTAGAGTCTATCCCTTTGCACTGTCTGCCAAATTAAAGTGTACCTGACATGTCTTTATAAAGTGAATTCTGCCAAATTGTTCATGCACCAAAATAATTAAGTTTAAGGAAAGTCTTTTGTACTGTACACTAATTCTTTACTGGGATACCTTTTCATAATTTACTTATAATACCAAATGCCCTTGGTTGTTGGACATATAATACAAATCATGTGTAAACATATATTCAATGATTCAGTACTTTTTGCATTATTTTCTACAATACAAAAACGTTTTACCAGTAGCTGGAAATATGCGAAATTGAAAAAGTTTTAATTGTCTTTCAAGTTTGACATAATACAGCATATTTACTCTCGATTTATTATTAATTTTAATGAGTGGCAGAACTACAGATATTTTTCTCAAAAGATAATAAGAATTGTAATAATCTAAGAATTACAGATCAAAAGAAATCATATGGAAAAGAATATTGATCACTTTCTCTTTTAGAAGTTGTGAAAAAAGTACATGATCTTGCATAAGTGATGACATTCAAAAGAAAAATTCAATGTTAAGAAAGAGAAAGGAGAGATGACACTATGGGGAAGAAACCTGTGTGATTACCTTGCATACTTGACCCTTAGTCAAGTGAAATACTTTAAAAATAATGATTATGGAAATGGTAAAATAGAGGAATGTTTTTCTAGAAAGAAAGTACTTTTATGTTGAACTCTTGACTGTACTTTGAGTTCATGCCCCTCCCCCAAACTTTTATGAATAATCAGTATAATTCCTAAATCCATTACAATATTAGTACAGAGGGATTTTTAATGCCCTGAAGTCAGTTCTGATCACTTCATCAATCGAGTCAGGTAAGGAAATCAAATCTTGCCAAACTCAGAACTGAAGAAAAACATTCAGTTTTCAACAAAAGGATAGTCAGGAAGTAAATTATCTGTGTATTATACAGAAGAAAAACCAATCTCAATATGCAGTGCAGTAACTGAGTAGGTTTCAAAACAACAACATGAATTTCTAACTATATTTTAACACCCACACAGACTGTTGCCCTGACAAAGAGACTCCAATGAGATAAATTCTGAAATCTCACTACACTTCAGGGCAAATTTTCGAGATTTCGCTATCAATTTAGTTCAAAGAGACAGAGATTACAGTTTGTTGCTAGCTTAAAATACAATGATCTGCTTGAATAACCTAGTTTACTGTCTTTTTGGATTTATGGCTGCAAGGATCGGATTAAATTTCTTAAATTAGTTATAGTCTGTTAATCTATGTGATTCAGTGATATGTATGATCCTACAGGTAAAACATACAACATGGTGGTAACATACTACTTCTTGTGACTTCAAGGGTCAATCTGGTGCATGTATTAATTCCACCTCACCAAGATGACAATCACCTAAGTTACCATGTCATAATAAGTGACATACAATTGAATCGTTCAATAGTTCATCCTACAATCAACATTTGAAGATACATAATTTATAAGATTGTGTAATTCTCGCTAACAATACAGTCTAATTGAATTGAATTGAATGAATCTTTATTTCACCAAAGTTAAACAATCACGAAAGAAAAGACAAAAGTTCGAATACAGAAAAAAAATGATAATAAAATATATTAACTCTGGTGGGGACCATGGAAATAGGTAAGCATACCTAGTCGTGTCCATGATCCAACCTACTACTTAAATTATAATACTTGATACGAGAAATAGTGAAATACATTGTAACTACTAAAAACTACTATTTACAAGAAATGTGAAAATAAATACAATGTGACTAGAGGGCTAATTGGAAAATGCGGATAAGTCTAAGTACAAAGTAACATTTGGCAAGTTACAAAAAAAAACCATTACTCTGTGAAAAGATGTATTTTTAACTGTTTTTTGAATTGGTGTCTATTAGAAATAAGTTTTATTGTTGTTGGGAGTGAATTCCAGTGCTGAGTACAAGCATATTTGAAGTTATGTTTGCTGACCGTGAGCTTTACCTTAGGGACTGGCAGGTTTCCACTGAGACATGAACGAGTTAAGTAATTGTGAGGCACGGGTTGGGGTATGTAATGGTGAAGATTACGGGCGTAATGACTGTTATTGAGGTCAAAGAAGAACAAACAGGAATATTGTTTACAAAGCTTATGGATATTAAGATTACCAAGTCGGGAAAACAGGGGAGTGGAGGGGGCATCGAAACTAGAGAAAGATATAAGTCTGACAAGCTTCTTTTGAAGAAGAAGGAGAGGTTTCAAAGTGGTCGAATATGTATTTCCCCAGATTTCTATACAATAGCTGAATTGGGGCAGGATGAGGCTGTTGTAAATTAAAAGAAGAACTGATTTTGGAACATAATGACGGATACGTGAGATAATGCCTATTATAGGACTAACCTTGTTACGTACTTTCTCAACATGAGATTTCCAAGTTAATGATGGGTCAATTGAGACACCCAAGTATGTGGCTGAGGATACACTTTCTATAGTTGTGTTGCCAATAACCAGGGAACCATTAGCATTTACCTGTCTCTGTTGGGTTTTGATGATCATGTAATTGGTTTTATCTAAGCTAATAGTGAGTTTATTTGCGCGACACCACGCATACACCTTGTTAAAATGACCATTGATATCATTTAAATCAATGGAGGGGGTATCCATAAATCTGAAGAGGTTGGTGTCGTCAGCAAAAAGACGAAAAGTAAAGGCATCAGTTGAGGAGGTAATGTCATTAATGTATAAGAGAAAGAGAATAGGTCCAAGTATGGATCCTTGAGGTACGCCACATTTCACCTGCATTGGGGATGACGAAATTCCATTTATATTTATTCCATTTAATCTAAATTGAGCCTGCAAAACTGTTATGATATGATCACAAGTTAGGTAGTACTTAGCTAGGCACCAAACACATTTGAGCTAAGTTAATATACCAAACACTCAGGCAGCTCTACTAGAGAGTGTAGTGACAAAATATAGCGAAAAAGAATTCTTGTGGAGACCTGGGAACCAGTACACTTTAAATTATGTAGTTGTTTCAAACCTGCCAAACGTTTGGCAAACAAGGAAAGCTAACACTGACTAAAACATTCATGAGGATACTATAACATGTATATTGCTACTATCTTGTCTTGTCTCAATGAAACTGGCCTCAAGACACATATCAACTATATATAGTAAGTCTTAAGATACGACATTTGTGCAACGTTATCAGCTACCACTCACGTCTGTACTTCTCAGTGGGTCTGTGCCTGCTAGATCAAAAGATTTAGGTCTCGCCTTGAACTTGTGATTAGAAGTTCAAGTCAAACAGCGGTCATTATCTAGATTAAAATCAAATAAGCAGAATACTTTCTGCTCCTGTTGATAAGAACGACTGTTGTTATGGTGAGACTTGTCAATTGTCTGAACTTCATGAAATAACAAACCCAACAGCTGCAAATGTATGTTTACTATTGATGTAACATTTAGGTGGATGGCCTCATAAATCAACATTGAAAGGCTGACATCATGGTCATTTTGACAACTTCTACAGCATAACTATATTTGATTGGCTGCAACCAAATCTGGTTGCACAGTGCAGGATATTGCACAGTTTACAATAGTCATGGTTTAGTGCATGATAGAGCTTAACAATACCACATATCTTCTGCCAGTATTGTTTAGTAGCACCAGACAATAAAGAATATGCATATCAATAAACATTACATTTTATTATTGTGCAACTTTCTACTGACATTCTCTTCTTTATTGAATCAAACATCACACTAACACTTAAACAGTTACTTTATTTTGATTGATTGCTCATTACATGACACTAGGGCATTATGCTAGTACTTTCAACATCTGAATTCTGTAAAATGGCCAATTATGACGTATAAAAATCTCCTTAGGGACAGCTTTAAAGTGCTTTATTACAGTATTATAAAAGATATGGGTATTAGTAATCTACTACAAAACCATCTATTTCTGTAGTCTGTTCATAAACTTAATTAATTTGAATCAAATAAAATATTTAGGTAACCAGAAACCTGACAATTATGTTAGTCATTTGTTTCCTTGCTTCGACACAAAATTTATTGAAAAATAATACCATGATTATAAATTATTTGTTTGTACAAATGTGGTTGCTTAGATCCTCTTGAGTATAATGAACACACAATGAAGGCAAAAACCATATAATGAATTTTAGAAGTATATTGTCACTACAGACATTTCTGATTTCAATAGAAACCTTGGCGGTCTGCACAGGAACCAACTGTTATTTTATCTCTTTATTTATGGACCTTGGTCTGAGTAATCATATTGAAACATGATAACAATTAGATGCCTGTTGTAGGATACTTCTGACTTCTATGAAAATATTACTTTTATCAGACAGTTTAACAATCTGGACAGGATCAAAGTCTTACTTTTATCTAGTCTGGACAGAAACAAAGTCTTACTTTTATCCAGTCTGGACAGAATCAAAGTGTTACTTTTATCCAGTCTGGACAGAAACAAAGTCTTACTTTTATCCAGTCTGGACAGAAACAAAGTCTTACTTTTATCCAGTCTGGACAGGATCAAAGTCTTACTTTTATCTAGTCTGGACAGAATCAAAATCTGACTTTTATCCAGTCTGGACAGAATCAAAATCTTACTTTTATCCAGTCTGGACAGAATCAAAGTCTTACTTTTATCCAATCTGGACAGAAACAAAGTCTTACTTTTATCCAGTCTGGACAGAATCAAAATCTTACTTTTATCCAATCTGGACAGAATCAAAATCTTACTTTTATCCAATCTGGACAAAATCAAAGTCTTACTTTTATCCAGTCTGGACAAAATCAAAATCTTACTTTTATCTAGTCTGGACAGAATCAAAGTCTTACTTTTATCCAGTCTGGACAGAATCAAAGTCTTACTTTTATCCTGTCTGGACAGAATCAAAATCTTACTTTTATCCAGTCTGGACAGAATCAAAATCTTACTTTTATCTAGTCTGGACAGAATCAAAGTCTTACTTTTATCTAGTCTGGACAGAATCAAAGTCTTACTTTTATCTAGTCTGGACAGAATCAAAGTCTTACTTTTATCCAATCTGGACAGAATCAAAATCTTACTTTTATCTAGTCTGGACAGAATCAAAATCTTACTTTTATCCAGTCTGGACAGAAACAAAGTCTTACTTTTATCTAGTCTGGACAGAAACAAAGTCTTACTTTTATCCAGTCTGGACAGAAACAAAGTCTTACTTTTATCCAGTCTGGACAGAAACAAAATCTTACTTTTATCTAGTCTGGACAGAATCAAAATCTTACTTTTATCTAGTCTGGACAGAATCAAAATCTTACTTTTATCCAGTCTGGACAGAAACAAAGTCTTACTTTTATCCTGTCTGGACAAAATCAAAGTCTTACTTTTATCCAGTCTGGACAGAATCAAAGTCTTACTTTTATCCAATCTGGACAGAATCAAAACCTTACTTTTATCCAATCTGGACAAAATCAAAATCTTACTTTTATCCAGTCTGGACAGAAACAAAGTCTTACTTTTATCTAGTTTGGACAGAAACAAAGTCTTACTTTTATCCAGTCTGGACAGAATCAAAGTCTTACTTTTATCCAATCTGGACAGGATCAAAGTCTTACTTTTATCTAGTTTGGACAGAATCAAAGTCTTACTTTTATCTAGTCTGGACAGAAACAAAGTCTTACTTTTATCCTGTCTGGACAGAAACAAAGTCTTACTTTTATCCTGTCTGGACAGAAACAAAATCTTACTTTTATCTAGTTTGGACAGAATCAAAGTCTTACTTTTATCTAGTCTGGACAGAAACAAAGTCTTACTTTTATCCTGTCTGGACAGAAACAAAGTCTTACTTTTATCTAGTCTGGACAGAAACAAAGTCTTACTTTTATCTAGTCTGGACAGAATCAAAGTCTTACTTTTATCTAGTCTGGACAGGATCAAAATCTTACTTTTATCTAGTCTGGACAGAAACAAAGTCTTACTTTTATCTAGTCTGGACAGGATCAAAGTCTTACTTTTATCTAGTCTGGACAAAATCAAAGTCTTACTTTTATCCAGTCTGGACAGAAACAAAGTCTTACTTTTATCTAGTCTGGACAGAAACAAAGTCTTACTTTTATCCAGTCTGGACAGAAACAAAGTCTTACTTTTATCCATTCTGGACAGAATCAAAGTCTTACTTTTATCCAGTCTGGACAGAATCAAAATCTTACTTTTATCCTGTCTGGACAGGATCAAAACCTTACTTTTATCCAGTCTGGACAGAAACAAAGTCTTACTTTTATCTAGTCTGGACAGAAACAAAGTCTTACTTTTATCCAGTCTGGACAGAAACAAAGTCTTACTTTTATCCATTCTGGACAGAATCAAAGTCTTACTTTTATCCAGTCTGGACAGAATCAAAGTCTTACTTTTATCTAGTCTGGACAGAATCAAAGTCTTACTTTTATCCAGTCTGGACAGCATCAAAACCTTACTTTTATCCTGTCTGGACAGAAACAAAGTCTTACTTTTATCCAGTCTGGACAGAATCAAAGTCTTACTTTTATCTAGTCTGGACAGAATCAAAGTCTTACTTTTATCTAGTCTGGACAGGATCAAAACCTTACTTTTATCCAGTCTGGACAGCATCAAAACCTTACTTTTATCCAGTCTGGACAGAATCAAAATCTTACTTTTATCCAATCTGGACAGAATCAAAGTCTTACTTTTATCCAGTCTGGACAGAATCAAAGTCTTACTTTTATCCAGTCTGGACAGAATCAAAGTCTTACTTTTATCTAGTCTGGACAGAATCAAAGTCTTACTTTTATCTAGTCTGGACAGAATCAAAGTCTTACTTTTATCTAGTCTGGACAGGATCAAAACCTTACTTTTATCCAGTCTGGACAGCATCAAAACCTTACTTTTATCCAGTCTGGACAGAATCAAAATCTTACTTTTATCTAGTCTGGACAGAATCAAAGTCTTACTTTTATCTAGTCTGGACAAAAGCAAAGTCTTACTTTTATCTAGTCTGGACAGGATCAAAACCTTACTTTTATCCAGTCTGGACAGATTCAAACTCTGACTTTTATCTAGTCTGGACAGGATCAAAACCTTACTTTTATCCAATCTGGACAGGAAAAGAAGCTATTAGTTTTATTAATTTCTCCATATATAATTATACACCTTTCCATGTAGAATGACACATTGGAAGTTGAGGGTGCAATGAGCCTGGGGGAAATTTAGACAAATGACATATTACAGTACATGGTCTAGGGATGAACCTCATGAACCTCGGGAGGATTAAGGGCATTACCAGCTAAAACGACTTAAATCCATGATGCCCAGTGGACACTCATAGAAAACTTCTCTCATAAATATTATCCACACTATTGAATCTTTTAATACTTTCTTACCAAATCTATTTTTTGATCTTTGATATCACATCACTTTAATTTAAAATACATGAATATCACTTTGATGTGGAAATGTTTGTCATGAATTAATGTTTGCGTGACAGTTGTTTGAAAAAAAAAGACCTTTTATCATAAATCAAGCTTCTGCAGGTATAATTACTGTCACAGTGACAGTATTCCCCAATATTTACCTTCAGTCAGTGTTTAGATATTTGTGACATACAGGGTTTGTCACAACGAATAGAGAGGCCCTTTGTGTAAATCACTCATATTTTACCTGCATGAACAAAGAATATTCAGGAACATATACCAGCCATGTGGAGTAATATAAATACATCAATTCAATTTTTGCCCTTGTATTTCTTGTTATCAATTGTGACAAAAATCTCTGAAAATTAATCAAAATATTAAAGCCATCGAAGCCAGCATCATCACATGTAATAAAAAGCCACGTTTGAATGGCTGCCTAAAGATATTTTGTTTCATAAAACCTTGTCCATCTGGTTAGGATTTCAATAAGACGTTGCTTTTTTTTATCCTCCATGAAGAAACAAAATACGATGATAAATTAAAATCAAAAGGTCATTGAGTGAGGATTAGAGAAGATTCTTCCTATCTATTTCATATCTTTGAAAGTACAAATCACTATACTTAAACTCTCACAGGATTTGTATATCATTCCCATGTGAAATTCTTCTGCAAAAGAAGAAAATCTCACAATAAATTGTTACATTTCCACGTCAGACAGTTTGCATTAGTGTAATTGAATCTGTCTCCACAAAAGCAATGTAAAGGTAATCAGAAATATTCATCTCACATTGACTATATATCAAACAATATATTCAAACGTTGACATATTTTCAACAGTAAGTTCATGTTAAATGGAAAATATGTCTAGGTTTTTAATTTTTTTTTCAGAAGTTGAAGATTTTGTCCAATTCTGTTGTACTTTTTGTTTATGTTTTGTATATACATTCATTCCATCCTTTTTTCCCTCCTGTCATACATGTAGGTAATTTGTGCTTGTCTTCATAATATCTTCATCTTACGTATGTATCCAGCTTGAGTCTGATGCAACATCCGGGCACAGTTGTGAATTTGCAGAGCGAGAATGCATACACTAGTGTATTTGACCTGTGGGTGAATGCTTATTTCATTCTCAAGTCGAAATTAATGTACATATTTGACATGTTTTGTGAGACATTGTCGTGGTGTTTGGTCATCAGTATTGCAGTTTTCTGTGTTTTATTTCAAGTCCCTGATACTTTACCAATCTCTTTTTTTAATCTTTGTTTTCAAGGATTTTATAATTAACAGAATGTTCACCTTCTTAGTTATGCAACTATAATTTACATATGCCATATGGCTGCTTATTGGCATTAAGTACCTGTTATGAAGTTTTGAATTGTTTAATAAATGTTTTAATAAAAATATTACTCTTAGTACTCATTTTATGACCGTTCCTTAATCATACATGTACTTATCTGGGCTCAAAAAATCCTTAGATAATGCAGTTGCTTATAAACTTTAAAATTTCACTTCCATTTTATAGGCTTCACTCTGAGAGACCAACAATGTGTTTATGTTATTTTGATAAAGTCAAGTTATATATTTTGTGAAAGCTGCTGAAGTTAAATATATAAGCATGCGATTTGGTTTAAATCTGTACAGTTCCATATGTAAACATCTTTCTGTAATTCCCTTATTTACAGATGGCTGAGACTAAAAGCTTGAAAGCCTCCTAATTGTTCATCCTGCAGGCATTTCCCTTCTATCCCCATATGACCTCAGATTATTAACTACCCCGGTACAATCATTTTCATTCATTCGAGATTTGTGTTTCCAAATCACTGTAAACCACGATCTAATTTGTTGCCAACGCCAACGCACTTTGTGACTACTTGGTTTGGCTAGAAGTATATAACAAGAATCATTTGTAGCTACTTTTAATATGATGACAAAAGGACTGGAAACAGAGTAATATGACAGCAATGATTCTTTAGAAAATATTTCTATACAAGTGTTAATTCCTTTGAAATAAGAACTAATTTTACTCTTAGTGGTCTTTGTACAATTATGAAAGTAGGTAATCATTGCAAGAAATGACAGCCGGGACAAAACAAAGCATGGTCGTGTAAAATCAATTTTCATTTAAAAAGGACAGAATTCAGCATGATAGACAGGTATATTTACATACTTTGATGGCATTTAACGATTACACAAAATGACAGTATTCAACTATACCATTGGATCTCCACAAAACTTGAATGTGAAAAGCTATAATTACTCTACAATGTAAGATATAAATGACATGTGTTCATCAATTTATTTACATTTATCAAGTGTTTGTATATGAAAACTATTGAAACTTTGCAAATTAAACGACCTTTCTGTGATGATCTTGAACTGAATGTCCTGGAAATAATGTAAACATACATACTGCACATACATACATCGTTAAAACCCACTTCAAATCAAACATAACATGGTCGAACTCCTAGCTGTTACAATCGCTAACTTGAAACTACATGTATAGGCAATTCTTAAGACTACAAACAGTATAATCAGTGTAGCACAATTCCTATTCAATATTAAAATGCAATCTGGTAAATTTCTTTTGCATCAAGTTGTGTTTGGAAATTTTCATTTTAGTATGTGTATATACTCCTCATCCTTTCCATCTTTCTATCATTTCTTTGAGTATGATAAAAGAGGTTCTCCAAATAAAGCAAGACAAATTTTACTCATCTTTACTCCCCTTGAAAAAGAAACTGCAGGCATTTGTTTGTACACAAGTAATTACCAGTTAGGCGAAACAGGAATAAATTTATATTAATTGGGAAAATAAACTCTGGCAGTACTACTGTAATGCAATATAATATTAATACTATTATTATGATGTTGAACATGGTTAATAGCAAAAATTCACACAAAAAATAATGATTAAAAACATCAGAATCTAATAATAAATAACGTCAGAGCGTATAGATCACATGATTAGTCGTCAGATTTCAGAGCTTAATCACATAATTATTCAAAGAATTTTGTGTCCTTATTTGATTTGAGAAATCATGTGATGAATCACTAGAATATCTGAAATGTTGAGAGCTATATAAACATGAGTTTAATGGAGAAGATGAGATATAGCAATTGGTTGAAATCCCTTGATTACTAAAGATGGATGAATTATTGAGGCTCTGTGCTGGAAGATCGGCATCACATTTCCACAATCACTGCAGATCTTTCTACCTTATACATGTAAGCAACCCACTACATGTGCAAAATGAAAAATATTTTGGAAACACATTTACATGTTTTAGACTCACTCACTCTTCAAGATTCTTATACATACATATATACCCACATGGATTAGGATAGTTCTTTACAATTCAAATGACATCTTTACCTGTGATAGGGGAAAATTGTCTCCACTTCAACTGACATCTTTACACACCTGCATTGTTTAGAAAAGTTCTCTCCAATATTCAAATGACATGTTTACATGCCTGCATGGTTTGGGACAATTCTCTCCAATTCAAATGACATCTTTACATACCTGCATGGTTTGGGAAAGTTCTCTTCAATATTCAAATGACATGATATACTTGCATAGATTTTGAAAGTTCACTCCAATATTCAAATGACATCTTTACATACCTGCATGGATGGGGAAAGTTCTCTCCAATTCAAGTGACATCTTCATCTGGCTTTCAAAAACTTCAAAGCAGGCAGTAAATGTATTCCACAACCTTTCATACTCAGTCCGGTCAGCTTTCATACTGAAATTACTGGAGGAAAAAAACATGCAATGAAATGTGTGAAATAATTTCTTATACAATTCTATACAAAAAATATTTTAATACCATGGCTGCTTCATATAATACAACGCAATTATTGAAGAGATTAATAAAAGTAAACATAAAACTGAGAATTGATATAATACTATTAAGGGAAAGGATACCTTGTCAATTCACTATATGTTCAATGAAGACTTGGATGTCAAAATGAGATGGAATGTGTTGGATTCATTCACTCTCACTTTCAGTATGCGGCTGCCATTAATCTGAACTTAAGGCAAAAGTTATGAAAGTGACGTACGTGCTACGCAACTTCTGCGCCACCCGTTAAGCATATTGTCAACTATTTCTATTGTTATGGTAATTACATAGATTCAATAGAAGTTGCCCAGAAAGTCTTATACATCACTTCTGCTTGAGTTAAGATCACTCTATACTAATATGTCAAAGTGAATGACACAATGTATTTCATCTCATTTTAGCATCCACATTTTTATCAAACATTTGCAAATTCACAAGGTTTCCTTCCCCTTTAAAAAAGTATGGATCTGGTAGTTTATGGTCCACATCTTGATATATAAATAATTCCAGTGACTTTAAAGATATACTAAAGGTAAACACATGTCATTAATAAAAATATTTGACAGCAAATTTCTGTGACTGTCTACATTTTCTGTACTCATATTATCAGCATATCTTTTTTCGTAATCTATAAAAAAAAAAATGACCTACAATATACGAACTTCGCTATCTATACATTTTCTGTGATATTGGGGAATACTACAACTATTTTTACAATCTACATGTACATGACCTACGATATACAATTTCACTACATACACTTCCTGTGCTTATGAGGTATATAATCTTTTTTATACAATCTACAATATTACGTGCATGCCCTTCTTCTCTATAAAATTTCACTGTGTACATTTTCTGTCCTAATATCTTGATTAGAAATAATAATCTCTTTTGGCAATCTGTACGTATAAATCAGGCTTCCATCTCCTATTATCATTACAGTCTTCATCCCGCAGGTCATATTCTCTTGATTGAATCAGAAACCCTACAGTAAATTACCCATTCTTAGTACCATTACCAAATCATAGATAATTCTGTGACATGCTTCTTGACGGTTGTTCTTGAAATAGACTGTAATTTCAACGTGAATATATCTACCTAACAGTGGTTGAACTGAGTAATGATTACTGGCTGCCAGAGTTGCATTATGCTATAGAAAGTGTTTTGTTTCATTTCTGAATTATTGACTGTTACAGTATTTAAACCTAGTATTCATCTTTTTAAAGATGAAATATGAATTAATTTAAGTGTTCCATTTATTATCTTTCACAAAGACAGAGTGCATTTTAGTTAAACTTTAGATATAACTTATATATAGTCTAGAGTCCAAAGCCTTATAGTACGAGTTTGTCAGATCTTGGTGAATCCTGGATACACAAAGGGTTGATTGTAGAATGTGGAAAGCTTTGACATGATGTGTTATAGGTACAGCTGTGTTCTCAAACCTAATTAGAGCTCTATAAAGTACAGTTGGGTAGATCTTTTTCTATGTGTGTAATACAGCTTTCCAGAAATGGTTTTATTACAGTATAATTAATGGCAATTCTCAGTGATATATAGATAGCTAAAATAGCTGGATAGATCGAGTCAGACAGACAGACAGACAGACAGACAGACAGACAGACAGACAGACAAACAGACAGACAGACAGACAGACAGACAGACAGACAGACAGACATATTAAATAATTACAGACATACGAAAGTTCTGACATGTTAAATACTATAGGTTAAATTAAGATAATATAATGAAGAATGTTATATGAAGATTCAGAAAAATACAGATATTGGTTCAAATTGTGCTGAGGTAAAATATTCTGTATAGCGATGGAAAAAGTTATAATTCTACAGATTTAAATTGTCTTAAAATCTCTCCAAAAGTAACTTACTCCAAGCGCTACATTGTACATTTATTTAAGGTGATATTAATATCGATGCATAATTTAGACATCAATGCAAAATAGCTGAAAATTCAAGCCATATGTCTACCTATAAATCAATATAGCTAACCATTATACTACAGAAAACCTACAGATTTTTACACTGCTGTCGTTTTACCATGAATTTCATAAAATCTATAAATATCAGTGAAGTATATATACTTAGTTGGGATTTAGGTAGTGATTTGCAAACCCCACATAATTTCAATACCTAAGAGAATTACATATTGCATAGCTGCAATATTTGCTTTTGGAAGGTCAGTCAACTGAGTATATACAGCAAACAATATGTTTTCATTCCAATATTGAATTGTGTTTTGTTTGATACATTCTATTATGACATTAAGTGGTTTCGTGCGTAATAGGATAAAATAATCAGGAACTTAACTATACATACACATGACGGCTCGATCCTCAAAAGCTGCAATAATTTAGCCATGTAAGTTGCAATCTGAAAGCATTTTTTTTTTTTTACATTGACTATTATTTTGCCTTCAAGCATATACAGTGAAAGAATCAGGGTTTCTTTTTTTCAGGTGGGGGGGGGGGGGATCTTTCATTATTTAAGAAAGAACAGCTTCACGCTATAAGCAATAAAATTGTCATCATACAGAGAGCTGTACTGAGTTTCTTTTACCGTGATTGCATTTTTTGAGAGCTTAATTGCCCTATAAATACGTTGTTCTACAAACATGTGCTAAAAGCTTTTAGCTCAAGCAAACAAAACAGCTTTCAATAATGTTACAATCTGTACAGAATAATGAATAGAGGGGCTTACAAGAAAGTGCAGTTGTTTTTTTTATAGCAACACGAGTAAAAGTATCAAATTCATTTGAAATTATTTTGAAGTATGGACCAGGTGTGGTGGGGATGATAATCTCATAAAGAAGGTCTTTTCCGGAAAAAAGTATAAAATTAACATTTATATTTCATTCCATAGTATTTTTATATTGATTATGGTGTTTTATGCTAAATGCAGATATGTGTATAGAAATCAAAGGCAGTATACTAGCTCATGTAAGTTCAAGTTAGATTTTTGTACACTTCTAGGATATACAGATAATATGGGATATGATTATAGTATACCATGTACAAACCAAGCTACTGTCTTTAAAAAGACAAAAATTATTGATTATATACCCCAATTTTTCTACGTCATAACAACTCGTGTCTACATGATACCTCACTGGTTCTTGAGTGCTTAAAATATGAGTCAAAACATTCCAAATTCACCATTATTTTCCCCAATTTTTCATGAATTTTAATATTTTTATGCTTGAGGAGGTATAATTATATTCTCCAATTATTATAGTTTACTTCATTCAGCCATAAAATACTCACGACAAAAGGGTTTTTGTCACTACTCGTTTGACTCATAGTGACGAGGCCCCTTAGGTCACTCATATTTTCCTTGACTGAACAAAGACAAATATTGAGGAATAATTCTCTAATTATATTCGCAAACATTTTTGCTCATTCAACCAAAGGAAATAGGAGTGACCTGATGAGCTTTGACACTACTCATGTAGTGACTAGTAGAGACAAAACCCTTAGGCTTAGGTCAAGAGTATTTTCCAGCTGAATGAAGACAAATATTGGGGAAAATCATTATACCAGCACCATTAGTACCAAGTAAAAATTTAGGAAAGTATACCCCTAATGGCAATTTGGAAAGTCTTGGGTCATATTTCGAACACAGCAGAACAAATGACATATACAAACATGTGTTGTCGTGACACAGACGCATGTTGTCATGACATAGAACGACCAGGGTATATTAAGTTCCATATTTTTTGTTCAACTTGGCTAGTGCATGGTACATTATAATTATATCCCATAATCTATACCCTACTGTAGAAGTGTACAGAAATCTAACTTGAACACATACCGGTTTAACTTTGCACATATCTTGTATGAATTAACTGATATCAGAAATTTTCCTCAAAAACATGAGTATACTCATGTGCATGAGTCATGGAGTTCCAGTGGCATACAAGAATCTAATTCCAATAAGCCAGTTCATACCGTTATTTCACCAGGGCACAATGCCTTATAACTGAAGCTCACCTAAATCTACATGTGTATACCCTTAGCTTCTACACAATGCTGCTGATATCTGTGTGTATATATTAAAATGTTTGTCAAGATGTGCATGTACACATAACCAATGATGTTCTCCAGTGGCCTACAGGACTCTAGTATATTGGACCATATTAGTTTTAATATCATTCAAAACATCATTACTTTCATTTCAATCTCTGATCTCTACCCTTCTACGCCATGCTGCTGATATAGGCTGATAGGTTTTCAAATGTCAAACTTTATCAAGACATGTACAATCATCATGTACATTTCTGTATTCAAGTTAAGCCTACAGGAATCAGCTGCTATCACAACCCCTGGTATAGGATCACACAGCTTAATTAATTAATACTGATATTTCACCAGGGAAGTTTTGCCTTGATTTTCACCTCAATCAATCTGTACAACAATTTTCACAATACTGTTCTCAGTTTTTCTGCTCAGAAACCAATAAGAAACTGGACATACTACTGTCACTTTAAGATAGCAAGATTGAATGAGTACAGTTTCTTGCTACATTTTGTCTAAAGTGAAATGAACTACACATGCCACCATACAGATATCACTGCAAAGGATATTTTACCGAGTGTTTGATTCTAAGGAAAACATTGGCGCCCGAAAGTCTGCATGGTGTTGCAATATTAACGTTTAAATGGTTTATTTCATTTAGACTTAATGTAGCAAAAAATGTGATCTTGCTATTGAAGTGTGGCATATATGTGGTTTCTTGTTGGTTTCTACATGATATTATCAAACAGAAAAGCTGAACTGTTGTGAAATTCACTGTATCTTAATCTAATTAGTACTGCCACTGATATGATGGCCATAACAAGAAATTGAAATAATTTTTTTAGACTTATGTACCATGTATACAATGCATGCACCTCCAGTGGACCTACATACAGGAATCTATTACAGTAACAATTTCTACATGATCATGTAGGCATGCCGTTATTCACAAGGGCATTGCCTTAATTGACTTTCATTTAATAATCTAATGATCTACACTTCTTCCACTGAATATGATATGGCCAAATAATTATCTAGAAATTGGAATGCTTTTAAAGCCATGATCATGTACTTCAGTAGTGACAGGAATCTATTATAATTCCTACAAGATCATGTAGGTGACTATCATTCACAAGGGCATTGCCTTGTCTTTCACCTCAATCTACACTGTGTTAATTGAATGTCAAGTAACTTTGATTATACCTGCAAGCAAGCCAAGTTGTACACATTCAAACAGACAATATAACTGGGTTTGTAATCAGCTAGGTTATTGTACAGTCACGACATTGCATGCATGTATGTCTATCTGTTCTCTGAGTATGATGCTCAAAAAGATGTCATTATTATTATAATAATAATCTAACTTACTTCCTGAGATGAGGCATAAGTTTATATTTATTGCGTTTTGCAAGCTCCTGTGCTTTTCGTCGAATTTTCTTGATTTCATCTCGCAAACATTCTGAGTCATTAGAGCCTCCTAACGCGACAACCAGGTTACGATAGTTGGCAGTTGCACAGTTAAATTCCGCGACAAGCTGAAAAAACAACAAGAATAACAACAAAGTTAGTTCTGCAATGAGATGAAACATGCAAGCAGTCTGTTTATTAATTTACTACCAAAAATTCAATGTAAGCTTAAAAATCTTAACTTTTTCAAAAATGACGTTTTTGTGCCTTCTGTAAGAAATTAATTATGTGACAATTAATGTGTATTATATACCATGTGAAAGCCAAGTTGTATGCATTCAAACAAAAAATACTGAAATTATAGTGACTCTCTTATGGATGACAATTATGCCTATCTTCACCTAATATTTTGTGGTTTTTGAGTATTATCATTATTTTCCCTAGTTTTTCTTTAAATTATGCTAATGCACAGATATTATTCTCCAATATTTTTCTTCGCATTAACTTGGAAAATACCTGTGACATAAGGATTCGTCACAACTTATTTTGAATTTGTACAGACATTTTAAAGGCCTCTTTAAATACTAGTATATCACTCGTATAATTTTCCTCAAATGAACAAAGAAATCCATTTGGAAATAATATCTAATAACCTGCAGACACTGTAGTATACATAGCTGCAATCGGGCATGTACACTCTATCACCGAAACCTCTTTCCCATGTATCATACAAAGAGTTACAATTGTCACAGTGGCAATGTGTGTTATGTGTGTATGTTGTTGTGGGTTATACAAAGTTGGGGAAAAAAGAACGACAGAATATTAAAATCATAGACACAAAATTATCAAATCAAAATAAATTCATTCAATTTATTATAAATGTGCAGTAACAGTCAAAACTATAATGAGCTATAACCATTTGGTGCTAAAGTCTGTATTCACTTGTCAAAAACATCAGTTCTGTATTTTGACCACTGATTTATATTTTTTTGTTTTCATTTTCTAATCAAATTATGAAGTCATTTTGTTGCTTGTTAAGGCCTAAAAAATATTGTGTTGTTCCGATTACGCTCAATTATAGAATAGGTGGGTAGGTAGATTTTTTTTTCCATGTGTGAGTGTCTACACAGTCTAGTTTAGGTAGTTATGTTTTCTGTTGTTTTCCATAATAGTCTCTGTGTTATTGGTTTCTTCTCATCAGATATACAGCCATCTACAGATTGGAATAACAGTTTTATATTGTCTTTTTAAGTTGATGTCAGTTTCCGCATCCACTATTTCTCTTGAGACTTCAAAATTTTTGTGATTTTATTATTTTTTTCTTGAATACGTAAAAAAATATTAATAAGGGTCAGCAATGAAAAACTAGGTGGGGTCGGTAACAGGAACCAACTATTTTTTTTTTAGGCCTAATTCGTGTATGAGAAAATAGATCTCACACCTATATATTGAATGAAAATACTTTCATTCCTTGGCAGCTTAGTGACAAGAGTCCTTTGTTCTATGACTAATGACCAGATTTATTTTTGAGTTGTACTAATTGGGCCAGAGATGAATATCCATAGAGATAAATTGCTGCAGTAATTGATATCGGATATCATAAAACACAGATGTTATCAAGGGAATTGACATTTATAAAACCTAACTAGCTATGTTTGGATTCTCTGCAGGGGATACGCATCATATTTGTGCAGATGTCTCTTTCCCTGTTCAAGTCACAACAAGACAACTCAATCTAATTAAAATCTGATATTGTGAACTTAGTATGATTTCTTTTAATATTTAGCTTTGTTTCCTATGTTAACTGTCATTTGTTCTTTTTTGTGCCGTGAATGAGCCTCCCTACTTCAGTGAAGACAACTCAGTGCAGAACCAATCATTAACAAGCAAATGACATCTGCCCCCACATACACACTTACTCTAAAGTAATAAATAAAAAGAACAGTAACTGCCATAAATAGTAGGCTGAGTGACAAGTTTAATGAGAATCAATTTTTTTTGTAATTGCATCATCGCACCACTTTACACCGAATGTCCTGACCAGAAACAATTAATTCTGATTTTTTCTTCTTTTTTTTTTGGGGGGGGGGGGGGGGGGGGGCTTAAAAAGTACACATGTATGACACACCTAAGCTGATCTGCATAATGTAGTTTCTCTGTGATAGGATTTGCCTAGCTGGGCTACCACAACCTACATATTAAAACCATGTCAACCTTTTATCATTCAGCCTTCCTTATTTTTATTTTTAAGAGATTTTTATTGTAGTCAAAAGAAGCAGATAACATCACTGAAAACTGAAAACTGAAAACATCTGTCCGGAAAATAACTTTCCTTTTTACAAGATTGTCTTTCCTTCTTACAAAATTGCCTAAGTTTAGATTTTTTATTTGTGCACATTTTGTTTTTAACCCTCTCTGAGCTACAGTGAACAAAAAAATAGACTGAGCTTTCTTGTATAGTGGTCTTTTGGCACAGCTTTGTTGTTAATGTTAAAACTTATCCTAGATATGCACAAAAAAATTGTACTTTGTAATAAAATATCATGTAAAAATATTATCATTTTTATCAACCCATGTAACAACACAGTTAATCAGAACATTTTGACTGTCGAGAAGATGTAACATAAACCTAAATGCTGCCTTTATTCTCAAAACAGAGAGAGAATTAACTGAATTGAAAACAAACATCCTAGATGCACTGGCAGAACTTGGAAGCCCTATCAGCCTCCGGAATGCATTGTTGTGACAGACAATTATATTTTGCATTCTATAAAAGCAGACAGACAGAAATACAAGGACAGAAACAGTCAGACCTACAGACATTATAAGTTCATCATTCCCTGCAAGAATTTGCATGGTTTATTGTCACAGTGTTGTTTGTAAGTATATATGCCACTCCACGTCATCAGGCATCACTTCAGGTGCAAGAGAAGCCTTTTAAATTTTTTACTGTAAAGTTCTTTTAAAGTTCTTACTATATAATTGCATCACTTTCTAAGTAACTGTAGACTTGAAGAACTATTACACTATTTTCGCTATCCTAACTGACATTTTGATTTTTTGAATTTTCGCTCTTTTGTCTACTATGACTCTTTAAATATGTCGGTATTAAGCCACCACCCGTCAAACAAAACATTGGCATAAATTTTTACAAGAATCTCACATAGTCATAGGTCCATATACTTACCTCAGGCTGAATATAAAAACTTTCATGACGATACCTAATTATGGATTCATCATGCCACCTGATTGCACGTTTTAATGTCTAATCATATATTCAACCAATCACATTCTATGATGGAATACCATTCAAGACCAGTATAACTGAAGAATCATGGTAGACTTGAAAGGACGAGCAAAAATTTTAAAAATCAAAATGTCAGTTAGTGTGTGCAGATACCAGAAATAGTGTAGCATTAGTCCTTCACATCTACAGATAGGCTATTTCCTAATAAGAATCTTGGCTTTTATAAACTCCTCGTATGAAACTAGGGAAATATTAACTCAAATGACACCATTTATTTTGTTCATTAGGTGGCAAATGTTCGGTTCACATCATATAATTTATTCAAGCCAAAATTAAGATATGATCTGAAATTCACTATCTCATGAATTTGAATATATATCACACGCACACACGTAGACACACATGGCACACGCACGCATGCATGCATGCACATATTAACACACTCACATACACAGACAAATTATTCATCATATTGCCTGTAAAGTACATTAACTCACCCTCAACACACTTTCTGTTCAATAGTTTATGCTATTAGTATTGGGTTACAAAAATCAGAGTACTGAAAACTAATGACATTTATCTATAACCTCATCTTAAAATGAAGTCACACAGTATTATATTAATACAAAAGCATGTAATAAAATATTATGATGGAAAAATAGAACAATTCATAAGAAGGGAAAATGCATCTCATCAAAACAAAACAGACTACAGTGATAAGATCATTTCACATGAAATTTTCAAAACGTAAACGTGCTAGGAATAGAAATAAACTGCACATGAGCATCAATGTTTGTAATATTTATTTCTTTGTGTCCTGATTGAATGGGGGAGACAATATGGGTTTTTATCAGCCGGATGCTTGCAACAGTATAATCATGTTGCTTAGCAACGAACAAAACAGTTATGCGACCTTTATAGAACATTCGCGAATTTGATACCGCCCTCTGGTAATACAAGCACTGAAAAGCGTTTCCACATAATTAGTCCAAAACTGTCACGAATCTTTCAATTCTATATGAAATGTGACGATATAGCAGCCTGAAGACAAGTCTTCATGGAAGACAGAGTCCCCAGCTCATACTTTCCTTCTGTGACTAATGGATGAAATTTTGTTTTTTGTTTAATGGTATTTCAAGTTCAAGGTCAAATGAGTTACAAATAGAAAGGTCATATCTGATAATATAATGACAGATAATTCAATAAAGTGCCTGCAGTGTCATTTTTGTCTATAAACAGTACACTCATGTACATGCACACAAGTTGAATTTTCAGACCATTTTATTAAATGACCGCCATAAGAAGTGACATGAGCAGCAATGTGATGATTGTGTTTTTGCGTATTTTGATCACTTCAAGTACTGTAGCATCTTTGGACAAGGTTAAATGAAAGGAAGTATAGTCACACAAGCACTGCAAAGTGTACAAAATAGCACAATATGCAAGAAATAGATTTATTTTGCTGTTAAACTGACCCTGAAGATACCCTAGTATTAAAATGTCATGGGAAATGGCCTTCAAGGTCTAAAAAAAAAAAGTACTGTCGCCTGATAATCCATGTGTAGACACTTGAATGATTTGTCAGTCTACGTCTTTTACACCAAATTTGTCCGCCATTCATTCTCCAAGGCATTCATATTAGAATACAGGTCATTTAAAAAGATGAAATATATGCCATTTTGTGGATTCCAAAACAGTACTTCAAGTTCAAGGCATTCCCTCACAATGCAAATTAGAAGAAACATTTGTCAGATATATTTCCCAATCTTCTTACTCAAATTAGAAGAAGTGTGCTATTCACTGCAAGGCATTCACTTACTACAAATTACATGAAATGGTATGCCATTCAGATAGAGTACTTTCACACTGCAAGGCATTCACTCACTACAAATTACATGAATGATATGCCATTCGGATAGAGTACTTTCACACTGCAAAGCATTCACTCACTACAAATTACATGAAATGGTACGCCATTCAGATAGAGTACTTTCACACTGCAAGGCATTCACTCACTACAAATTACATGAATGATATGCCATTCGGATAGAGTACTTTCACACTGCAAGGCATTCACTCACTACAAATTACATGAATGGTATGCCATTCAGATAGAGTACTTTCACACTGCAAGGCATTCACTTACTACAAATTACATGAATGGTATGCCATTCAGACACAGTACTACTTTCACACTTCAGGGCATTCACTCACAATGCCGTAGATGAAATGATGTGCCATTGAGATAGTGTTCTCATTTCAAAGCATTCACTCACTGCAAATTAGATTAAATAATGCCATTCAAATAGTACTTTAACACTTCAAGCATTCACTCGCTGCAAATTAGATTAAATAAATTAATGCCATTCAAATAATACTTTAACACTTCAAACAAGCATTCACCCAATACATCTAATTAGATTCAGATAGTAACCTTATCATACAGAATATGCACGTTTCTCAGTACTGAAAATTACATGTATGCCACCTAATACTTTTTCCCACTTTTAATAGGATATATTGAATTCACTCACAATTACAGTTTTCCCCCATAAACTGATAATTCCCTATGAAATAAATATTAAATACAATTATGTATGACACTGAGCTCTATAATGATGTATATTCAAGTGTCTACAACTCATGCACCCATTATTTATAGGTGTTACATACAACTAATCTAATGACGATGTATCACGCATGAATAACTCGGCCGTTATTTGTATTACCTTACAATTTCATCATGTTTTGTACTAATTACAGAATGTAAGCCGGGCTCATTTATAATACTCAGATATATTTTACTAGCAAAGACTTGGCTCTATAATTATCTGCCATGACAACATCATCTTTGAGCCAGTATGTCCAGCCAGGCAGCCTAATTAAGTCGCTGGGCTATAATGAATGTTAAAAACGAGTTCTGAAAATTATTTTAATTTGAAACCAAGCTCATAGTATAATCTCAGACTTGTTGGTTATTATAAAAGCAATTCAATAAAATTAATAATTGCGATGTCCCACAAGCTCAATAAACAAACTTTGTTCATTTAGGGGAAGGCGGGTCTGATGTCAATGCCATTGCTGATGTTCATTTTTACCGCGTGACTTCTAATCTCAAACTTTCACACCTTCAATGTCAAAAGGTTCTGCATTTACTTGTATACTGAAATGTTGATAAGTTGAATAAAATTTATTGCTTAGGCAAAAAAGAAAGAATTGTTTCTGGTCAGGACAGTTTGTCTAATTGGTGCTGCGACGCGATTTTTAAAAAAAATTCTCAACAAACCTGTCACTCAGTCTACTATTGATTGCAATTACTGTTCTTTTTATTTAGTACTTCAGAGCAAGTCTGTATGTGGGGCAGATGTCATTTGCTTGTTCATAATTGGCAGTTGTCTTTACTGAAGTAGGGGGGATTATTTTTGTGTTTCCCAATGGATCTGCAGACTGCATGGGCAGGAACAACACACAAAAAAGACCAACGTGGGGGTTATGCGCATACTGACCAGATGTGGCCTAATGTGATATATACAGTACTTTCTGGCAGTTGGTATTTTACCATGTTTTTAGTTTACAGGTTATATAAAAAAGTCAATGTTGTACTTGTGAATGTTCATATCTGAGGGGAGGGGTTTTTCGCTTAAACGAACAACAAAGTTAAGTTTTTGAGCAATGACATTAGGCAATCATCCCTAAAGGTTTTAAAATCCTACATCTGCAATTTGCTTTTTTTACATAATCGTCTCTCATATTTCTCTTCGTTCAGGCGAGAGAAATTTAAGTGACATTAGCTATAAAGGTCTTGCAAATTTGATTTGAAGATGAGCAGTGAAAAAATCCTTCTGTCACGAGTATTTTCTAGTTGTGATTCAAGACAAATATTGAAGTATATGACAATTATATAAGTTCACTAGCTTAACCTAAGAAATAATTTGGAAAATAGTGGCAAATCTGAAAAACTTTCATTTCGAGCACCACAGAACAAATTACACAGTTGTGTGTTGCAGTGATGGAAAATGACAATGGTGGGTATAAATCCTGAGGCTGTATTTTCTGTATGAATGCTTGCACATTGTATTTTAAATGTTTTATCCTTCTTTCCTATATTATCTTTGGTTTGAAACTTGAAGTCATAATTCATATACATATTGGATGAATGGCAGTTACATATTCATATAACTGTTATTGTCATTAATTGATCCCATCACTACAATCGTGTAACTATTTAAAAAGTTTAAAAAGATATCTAATTGAATTTGAATACTACGACAGAACCCAATGATGCACAAGTACAAGTGTGGCGTACTTGGCAGTATATGTATAAGTGTTTGTGGTGTTCTCTGCAGTCATCAGTGCTTTCACACTTGCTACATTCTTGAAACTTTCACAAAGTGCAGCAACGTGAATGCAATACGTGAATGCAATACCCCAATTACACGAGTGCAATACCCCAATTACAAGAGTGCAATACCCCAATTACATGAGTGCAGTACCCTAATTATATACACGAGTGCAGTACCCTAATTACATGAATGCAATACCCCAATTACACGAGTGCAATTATACCCCAATATTACAAGAGTGCAATACCCCAATTACATGGGTGCAATACCCCAATTACACGAGTGCAATACCCCAATTACCCACAATGGCAGTAACAAGTCATAGGGGTCCATTATTACTACATTATGTCTATTTAAAATAGAAAATTACGTAAAATAATAAAACTGGTAATTCATGTGATTTCCTGGACATGGAACAATCATGTGCTCATTTGCATATCATTTGCATATACTGTGGAATATGTTGTCAGTATTAATTGAACTGCAGTGTATGAAATAACACACCAGTGTCAGTAATCCCTGGGACATAATTTACAGTTTTACAAATTTAAGTTATTCTCTCACTCATTCTGTGATTCCTGAATTGACATAATCACAAATTAAAACATATTTTTACTTTGTCTCGGCAATTTTCTCAAATTGTTATACTGGGGCTGTGCTTCTAACTGTCACTACATTTCAATTAATTGTGAAGATGCCCTGAAGACATGACTTTTCATCACCATCATTTACCTTAAAAACATCTATAGATATTTAAATTTCTGCCCACACAGTAATTTATCATACCGGTTTTTGTTATATTAGCATGAAATCAAAGGTCCTTTTCTAGAGGGTCAATAAAAGAAGCCCACTTACTTATTTATTAGGTGAGGGTTTCAAGCAATATGAAATGTCAGGGGAAAAAAACATTTATCTATTGACATATTCAATTCACTTTCTATATTTCCAGGTTCCTTAAAAACTCCTCACATAAGGCCTTAAAAAAATTGTGTTCCGAATACACTCAATTTTAGAATAGGTGGTGGGGTATAGGTAGATTTTTAAATATTTATATATATATATATATATATATATTTATTTATTTTTCATATGTGAGTGTCTAGTTCAGGTAGTTATGTTTTCTGTTATTTACCATATGGTCTCTGTGTTATTGGTTTCTTCTCATCAGATATACAACCATTACAGATTCATTGTGGAAGAACAGTGTCATATTGTCTTTCGAAGTTGATGTCAGTTTCTGCATCCACTATTTCTCACGAGACTTGTTCACAATTTTTGCAATTATATTATTTATTTCTCAAATATGTAAAAAAAAAAAAAAAAAAAGATAAGGGTCGCTAGTGAAAAACTAGGTGACGTCAAGTAACTGGAACCAAGCAAATTTTTTTTAAGCCTAATAGGCAAAAAAATATGGGTTTTATTTCCTGGTTGTTACGCATTGACAACACATATTTGTTCTCTATGTCCAAAATATAGCCATTACATGAATATTTCCTCAATTTGTCATAAATATGAATATTGCACTGTTGTCATTAACCCTACATTAAACAGTATTTTTTTATCAGACAACCAAAATATATATTTACTGAAAATTGTTAAAATACTAATAATGAGACATTAGTTATGTTAATAGGGATTATTGTATTCATAAGTAGGACAGCAATAGGTTGAAATTGTGATCGCATGGGGGGGGGGGGGGGGGGGGGGGGCTGGTTTTAGGGTGCGGACCCAAAAATCAATTTGGTTGGATTAATTGTACACTACATGTATATGGCGGCATAAATAAATTTACCCACAGTGATTCAATATTGTTGACTGTATTCAATATGTCAAGTTAGTCATTATAGCTTAAATCAAACAAGTTTTAAAAATAAAACATTCCTGTTACAGCTATAGTGGAGATTCAAGTCATTACTTCTGTGGTGCTTAAGAGTATGAATCAGAACATTAACAATAGCTATTTTATGTAATTTCCGCAATTTCTCATACAATTAATTTGTACATTAATTATTCCCCAATATGTTTCTTCATTCAGTTGAAAATCTACGACAAGTGAGAAAATCTACAACAAGTGATAAAAAACTATTTAAAAAAATGGTTTTGGCACTTCTTTTCTTGGACTCATAGTGACAAAGTCCTTTATAATATGTCCGACATTTCATTGGTATTCACGTCATTACTGAGAAAACAAGTTGCAATTGCCGTTAAATGAATCAATAAATACGATAGCTGTACTTTACAACACGTACATGTAGTATTCTATCCCAATGACTAAATTGTTACTGGCGTACTGAATACATGTAATTAGACTAGCTGTTATAAGACCCCGAATGTCACAAGAATCCGACCTATATTAAATATTCCTCAATTGAATGTTTTTAGTTGTGCGTGACGCTGACAGCGGGAATGATTTTCTCCTACACAATGCTGACAGCGTGATGTAAAACTGCAAAGTTGTCTACCATTCTTCCTATGAACAGTTTTCTATTATCATCATCATCATCATCACATACTAAGGTTGCCTCCACTTGACTAAGAAACATGTTTCCATGGGAACAGACCAGCTGCTCTAAATTTTCGTTTCCATAATACGTATTACAAGGCTGATTGGCATCAGTTCTATTGAGCGATGGCTGAGATGATGTGATGATAGATCAGGTCTTTTATTACAATCAGATTAATATGTCGTGTTGAATGCAACGCATCAATCATACGTTGGAAAGTTGTATGCACGTCTGTCTTTTTATAGACGTATACTTGCATGCAGTTGCTGATTGAAAGGCAAATGTTTAACATTATTTTCACCGTGCAAAAGATCCAAACTAGTACGATTACAACATTTTGAACAAAAGAACCAGTAACTAAAAAAATTATGAATTTTTGTAGTTGATTTATTCAAAATAAATTTAGACTCTTTTTAGAGTTAATTTTGGTAATCTGCAGGCTCAGATATTTTTTTGACATGTTTCCATTTCTGTTTGTATAAAGTATTGCATATTACAAGCATTAATTTGATTTAATATATGCAAAATTATCTTACATACTGGATACAATGGGTATATTATAAATATGGCATGCATAATATCCATGTGTGTGTGTGTATGTGTGTGACAATATTTTTCAAACCTGGCACAAAGATGACAATACTAAGTGGGTATTCGATAAGTACTGACCGACTCACTGCAATGATCAGTAAGTTCTCCCACCTGATTAAAAATAACTGAATGGTAGCCACTGCCCCAGGTTGATATTGACTAAAGAATTACCTAGCCTGTCACTACCAAAAACTCACCAGTATCGCTTTTATTTAAAATTGTTTACTTAATATTTGACAGGGGGAATTTGGAATATGGAGTCATGATGGGCAAATGGTTAGAGTGGCCAGCTTAGGAATCTGCAGGTGGCAGGTTCGAGCCCCGTCACTGACATTTGTATCTGAATGGCTACAGTCCTTGGTCAAGATTTGAACCACGATTGTGTCTCAGTCAACCCTGCTGTATAACTGGGGACCTGGTAGGATAGAGATTGCAATGTGAAGGCTTTAATCCTGAGCATTTATGCAGAATGCAATGGATTGTACTGTATATATGCTCCACAGGGAGTTGAAGAAGTAACAGACCATTGTACCGCTATAGATTCATGCACGGAGTAATAATTATAAAGTGCTTTGAGCACAGAGTGGGAAAGCACTACATAAAAACCAACATTATATAATTTTAAAGTATGTGCCTATGTATGTATGTATGTATGTACGTACGTACGTACGTACGTACGTACGTACGTATGTATTGTATGTATGTATGTATGTATGTATGTATGTATGTATGTATGTATGTAGGTATGGATATGTATGTATATGTATGTATGTAGGTATGTAGGTAGGTAGGTACTAGGTAGGTAGGTAGATAGGTGAAAAGAAATGCATAAGGAACTCGTGAGACAGTCCAAATAAATAGATGTAATCCGACGTTTCAGATAAAAATTCTTTTTCAAGGTATTCAAAGGCAAGACATAATAGGTAAACACCTGATATCTGAATGTTATGGAATAGAACGACAACCGCGCGAGATTAACGGTTATGTATGTACTTGCAATTTGTGACAATGTATGTGATCTAAGATTGTCAACGGTGCTGTGTTTGCATTTGCATTTATCTTTTCCAATTTGCATTAATATAAGCTACAGAGTAAAATGTGTCTCGTTATTTTTAATGTTACAAATATGTTAGAGAATTGACAAGACCAGACTACACTAAATCAATACGATTCTATGAACAGTGGCAGATCAGGCCAGATGTTAACGTCTCTGTAAATCTGCTATTAAACTAGGGCTCGCAATTAATGTCTCAGATATGATATCCCAGACAGTGTTGCTACTGGGGCTATAAGTAGTAACCATCTCAGACACAGTGGTCTTGTTTATAACATGTCAGACAGTGTTTCTAATAGACTGTCGACAGTTGCTCGTGCCTTTTTTTCCTAAGTCTCATCTAAACTCCGATCCGGCGCAACACTACTATAATCGCATACTGATATAGAGGGCCGAGGCTCGGGCGTTCGGCCCTCGATATCAGTTTGCGATTAGACTAATGTTGCGCCAGATCGGAGTTTAGATAAAATGTAGGGAAAAAAAGGCGTGAGCGACTGTCGACAGTCTATGTTTCTAAGGGACTAAGTATAGTAAAATCTCGGACACAGTGGATTTGTTGTAACATCCCTGACAGTGTTGCTACTGGGACTAAGTAGTAACGTCTCATACACATTGGGCTTGTTTGTAACATCCCAGGCAGTGTTGCCTAAGAGGCTCATTTGTAACACCACAGACACATGTAGACAGACATATATTGTTAGTAACATTCCAGACAGCATTCATTTAATAACATCACAGGCACAGTGTTGCAAGCCATTTTTGCACTCACTGGTCGCATAATGATATATTTCAGAAAAATAAAAGTTCTTCAATTCAAAAAAACAGAAGTATCATTTGTAATTATACATATCCATGTAACTTTGTGTAACAGAAATAGCTTACCATGGTTGATTGTTAACGGTGAAAATTACAGAAAAAATACGGTATTGGGTATATTATTTGGGATTTTTAATTTATAGAATAATTTTATCATGGCTTCCTACTTGGAAAAATCAATGTGAAACAACATAGACCAAGTCCGTGTTATGTAACTCAATAAATTGCAAAAAGCTAAAAAAAATGTGAACAAAGTTTGTCATTGTACATACAATAACAAACATTTTACACATTTTATTAATCTTTTGCCATTTATTGAAATACAAACAAGGACTTGGCATATGTTGTTTCACATTGATTTTTCGAAGCCATGATAAAATTGTTTTATAAATTTAAAAGATCCAAAATATACCAAATCCTCATCTATTTGACCACTTCAATTTTCCAATTCCATTCTAATTACAAAACCATTAGTTGTGGAAGACTAAAAAAAATACCTAATAAATATTTTCCTTTTCAAGTATTTTATTTGTGGTACTATTTATATCAAAAGTCTTTCATGATGTGTTATGTAGTTTGTGTCCAAAGACAATAAATCAATCTCGTAGACTTTATGTCCTTTACTGCAAGAAACTACCACAATTCTACCAAAATTGGCTAACTTTGAGAAATCCAAGTAAGAGAAACCTAGGAAAACTTGCATGGATTTTGAAAACCTACATGAATTACCTTAATTTTGATGGAACCCAGGTAAATTATGTACCTGTAGTGGGTAACTCACTAACAGGTAGATTTTGCCTCCTTACTACCTTACAAAAAAATGTCCTTGCATTCAATAAATCCTCATCCTGGTTCACATGTTGTGCATTTTAATATTTTATGCTTATATCTCGTCATCTTCGTTTAAGTTGACTCTGTGTTATTGTGTGTAAAATGGCCTACAGATCAAACCACATCAACATCCACTGAAGTCTACAATAACTACCTAATAATAAATGTGACACAGCACATTCAAAACCAAGCTTTCACTCAACATTAAAACCTTTCACTACGCTACTCACGGACAAAACCGACAAGTGATTAACAGGTACAGTCCTTTTTCATAAGTACTGAACAATCTTTAGCAAATATATCTTTGCGGTTGCCTAATAAAAAAAATGCTCCATACAGTTGTAGCCAGCACAGACAAGGAACATTAATCGCTGAAGAACACATTTCTGGCACCTACTCAATGCTGTACACAGTCCTGCAATCAATATGAAAAAACTCAAGGAGATCTACTTGAGTTACAGAAATCATCCGTTACCATGATAACAATGTCACCATGTCAACGACCTTGAAGCGACATGTATACTTCTGAATCAGATAATTTGTGTAATTTTGTACAAATAACGTCCAAAAGTATACGTTAATTATAATCACTTAACATTATGGTAAATATGAACTTAAAATTATTAGAAAAAAACATACTAAAAGTGGAAAACCCCTTTTGATATGCATAATAATATGTTAAAATATGAAAATGGCAAAACAAAAGTGCTCATGTTACCTTATGTCAATAACATTCAGTTTCTTAAGGCTTCATATTACATATTCTATATTTTGCTCTTTTTATAGTCTTTGGAATCAAGAAATAAATGAACAGCATTGTGTAACGTGCTGAACAGAAAGGTGTTAATTATACTACATATAAAATGAGTACATGTGAAAAAAATAATAATGATGACATATTTAGAAACAACACTTATGCTATAGTGCTAAGACTTCTCCCAACAGGTATCTTAATTGTTCATTATTTCCTACAAAAGTACCCCCAATGGAGTTGCAATACAATTGAATTTACTGAAATGATAACAAAGAAACAATTCAGTTAATCGTTGCTATGGTCGTGGGGGTTGCTAGGGTTTTCAAATATGTTGTCAGAATGGCCATTTTCTCGACCTTGTAATGTGAACAACCCTTTGGGGTTAAAAAACCTGAGCATTTACCAGCATTTTTAGGGGGCATTGTTGCTCAAAGTAATCAATATTTTGAGCTCAGCTAGATGAATTTCTTAGCCTACAGTCAGCCATATTTGTCTAGATACCAAGAACACCTCATAGTACAGTTACTATGGCAAAAATCAACAGAGAATTTGTTTTGTTGTTAGGGTACTCATTTTCTGTGACTTACCAATTTTCCGAAGTACACCTTAGGCCTTACATTATACTATGGACAAGGGCTCGGTTGCTAGTTTTAGTGTTAATTTTTGGACTGTTTACTATCTGAGTCACACACAGTTATTCGTACATTTGTACTTGTTGTAGCCATAAACTGAATAGTTAAGCTGTTGCTATGGCCATTGTCTAAGTTGCTCGTTTTTTTCTCTCCCAGTTTTTGGAAAAATTTCACCCCTTTAAGGCGTCTAAAGGATTGTTGACATTCCTGAGAACATCTACTTCAATTTGTGAGTTTAATTTATTGTTTAATTTAACTTCAAATTCAATTTATTGCTATCATAAAAATTCACTGCTTATTCACAAAGCTAGGTGTATACAATAGACACTGCTGGAAATGTACATACACAATGATGCATAGCTTATCACCCGCTGCAGCAGCCCAAACATTAAAACTTTTCAATATCAACACTGTTATTAGAGGATTGCTAGTCCCGTACATATTAAACACTGTGTCAATATTTTTGACAGCTAAAAAAGGTATACCTGAAAGGATAACTTGTCAATATTCAGAAGAATTATAACTCGTAAAAAGAACTTCGCCCTGTGTGTGTTTATAGGAAGTATTGTGTTACACTGTATAGAAATCTATGCAATATTACCAGATTCCTCATTCCTCATCCCCATTACTGGGTTCCAATAGTATACACTTGAGGGCCCTAAGGAAAATTGGCTTCCACCAACTGGGCTTCCCCTCTTTAAATAAGGTTGTATGAATGAATAAATGATCGAATGATCGAACGTACGAACAAACAAATGAACAAACGAACAAACAAACAAATGAACAAGAAAATGAATGAGCGAGGGAGGGAGAATGAATTAATGAATAAATGAATGAATGAATGAATGAATTAATGAAACATAATTAGAGTAGCATATTATATATATGAACTTTGAAAAGTATCTTATATATATATATATATATATAACTCGGTGAGTATCAATCTGCTTATATATATATATATATATATATATTATAAATATATATATATATATATATATATATATATATATATATATATATATATATATATATATATATATATATATATATATATATATATATATATATATATATATATATATATATATATATATATATATATATATATATATATATATATATATATATATATATATATATATAGGAAGTCAGTGGTAAGATTTGTCCGTAGTACAGTGCTCGATACGTCTGCACGCAGAGCGGAGTATTCTGTTGAGGGTAGAAGAAAATCAAGTCGGGTTTTTCGTCTCTACAAGCCTGTTTCGTGAGTAAATCACTCGTCAGGAGGTGTTGATGTACATCAACATCTCCTGACGAGTGATTTACTCACGAAACAGGCTTGTAGAGATGAAAAACCCGACTTGATTTTCTTCTACCCTCAACATATATACCGGTATATATATATATATATATATATATATATATATATATATATATATATATATATATATATATATATATATATATATATATATATATATATATATATATATATATATATATATATATATATATATATATATATATATCACAAATATCTTTATATGAATGAGGCAATAATTAACCAACTTCAAACCTATCGTGAAAACAGCCTGCTGTACGTATCTAGTATGTCTGGGTCTGGGTTAAGAGATAGTAATACTCTTTCAATCTCTACTTAAATGTGTTGGATAAGGGAAATCTGAAAGATATGTGTTTCTTCACTGCTTTATACAATGAAGTGCGTAGGATATGATATCATCTGATATGGACAATCTGGTCAATACTGTAATGATGTAAATGAGTTGCGCTGATGCTGCACTCAACTTTTTATAGCTGCCGTGTTATTTGATTTTAGTGTGTTTTATTGTTACTTGCTGGTTCAAATTCAGCTGCTACCTTCTTGTGAATGTTTGGAGTCTACTATACATCATCTAAGAAGTTCTTCATTGTGGTCCAAATCAAGCTATCCTGGATTTTTCATGTTGACATTTCCTCTTCTCTGTCAAGCCACCATTTTTTTGAGCCATGCCTTCATTAACATACAGTGCTGCCACCTTGATGAACATTGGAAGGTATGTCATCCACAATACTTCATTATTCAGAGTGAAAAGTATTACATGGAACAGACTCAAAGATTTTAATATATGCAGAACTCTGAATACTAAAAGAGGCTGCACAGCTGGGAGATTGAAGCAACGTCCTATTGAAACCATCATTACTCCTTATCATCTCTTCAACCATCGTCAACCTACAAATCATGTACTCCGTCGGAGAATTGACAATCTTGTCAAGATTCCTGTCACTGAAAGCCTTAAGACTCCTGTATTGTCCAGTGTGATGAGCCATGTAAACAGAAATAGTTTTACAATTGATCTCATAAACACTCGATCAGTCAACAACAAAGCAACAACAATATCTGAACACATTAATGAGCGAAATTTAGATGTCATGGCCCTTACAGAGACATGGTTGAAATCAGATTCTGATGCAGTGATTGGCGATTTGTGCCCCGAGGGATACTCATTTTTTGGTCACTCCAGGAAATCAGCGAGAGGCGGCGGAATAGGTGTCATTTACCGCTCTGTTCATGATTTTCAAACTGTTCCATCGGACACTTACAAATCATTTGAACATTTAAGTATTCTTTTGAAATCACCATCATCACCCATTCTGATGACTACTGTGTACAGACCACCACCGTCAAATAAGAATAAATTCACAGCAACACAATTCATTGAGGAGTTTGAAACCTTTCTTTCAGAACATGTGACAAAGTATCACCGTGTGTGCATTCTGGGGGATTTCAATTTCCATTGGGGGAGCACCGGCGACACCAATGCCAAACGTTTTGAGGAACTTCTTAACATGTTTGATTTAACTCAAAATGTTAAGCAGCCTACACATCGGAGCAACAATATACTCGACCTCGTGATTACATCCAACAGCAGTATCCTCTTACATGATATTGTAGTTCATAATGATGAATTATCTGATCATTATACTGTGAGTTGTGAACTAAATTTGAATCCGAAACATGTGAAGCCAGTAGTCCGATCTGTTAGAAAATTCAGACAGCTCAACACACAAGTATTCTGTTCTGAAGTTTCTTCTAAATTTGCTAACTGTAACTCGACCAATGATCCTGACGAACTCACTGAACTGTTTAATAACACAGTGACAGGTATACTAGACAGCCAAGTGCCAGTGAAGAAGGTAAAGATAAAGGGAAACAAGAAAAAACCCTGGTATAATGATGAAATACATGAACAGCGGAAAGTTAGGAGACAACTCGAAAGAAAAATGAGAAAAACACATTTAGAAGTACACAAACAAATGTTTCTTACCAAGAGGAAGGAAGTAGCCACACTGATTGACAAATCAAAATCAGAATATTACAAAGATAAATTCAAACATGCTGACTGTAAGGAAACATTTCTTCTAGTTAACGGTCTCCTTCAGTGTTCACAAAAGTCTCCATTACCACCTCATAATGACGCAAAGACCTTAGCAGACGACTTTGTTAACTTTTTCGTCTCCAAAATACAGAGAATCTGTGAATCATTCGACTGTACAGATGATGTACACAAAGATCCTGCACCATTATCAAAATCCAGTTTGTACAATTTAGAACTGGTATCTCAACACGATGTAAAGAAAATCATCATGTCTTCGCCTCCAAAATCCTGCTCCCTCGACGTCATCCCTACCTGGCTGCTACGAGATGAATCTATACTTCACTCTTTACTACCTGTGATCACGTCAATTATGAATTCGTCACTACGTACTGGGCGTTTTCCAAAAGTGATGAAACATGCTATCGTCAAACCCTTACTTAAGAAGAACAATCTGCCACAAAACAGCTTAGGTAATTATCGACCCGTTTCAAACATCAACTTCCTGAGTAAAGTATTGGAAAAGGTCGTGACTCAACAGCTGGTGAGATATTTGAATTCATATGGTATCCATGATCCTCTACAGTCAGCATATAAACATGGTCATGGTGTAGAAACTGCCTTGATTAAAGTTAAAGCTGACATAGAACACGCGCTCGATCAAGGTGACGGCGTGCTATTAGTGCTCTTGGACCTGTCTGCAGCGTTCGATACAATCAACCACACAAGGCTCATATCTCGCCTTCATGACATAGGAATTAGAGGAGCGGCACTAGAATGGTTTCAATCATATCTGAGCGGTCGTACACAATCAGTAGTTATTGATGATGTCCTTTCTGATGCTGTTTCTCTTAACACAGGTGTCCCACAAGGCTCAGTGTTAGGACCGATACTTTTTCTCATATACATCTTGCCGCTTGCTGATATTATTAATAAACATAACATTTTTCGGCATGGTTATGCTGACGACACACAATTGTACACCAGATTCTCACTCAAAGATGAACATGGACTGCAGCATGCCACAACCAAAGTTGAACATTGTATATCAGATGTGAGAAATTGGCTAAACAAAAATGAACTGAAGATAAACGACGGCAAGACAGAATTCCTCGTTATCACCGCGCCAAAACACAAGGAGCGAATTCTGCGTAAGAACCCACAGATCCACGTCGGTAATGAGCTGATCCACCCATCACCTTTTGTTCGTAACCTAGGCGCACATTTCGACTGTACTATGTCTATGGTTCCACATGTGAACAACATTGTAAAGAATGTTTACTATCAACTCCGGCGAATAAATGGAATACGATGTCACCTGGATAGGGAAACGTGTGCCAAAATCCTCCATGCTCTAGTCACATCGCGTTTAGATTTTAACAACGGTTTATTACTTAGGTTGCCAGATAAAACTCTCTCGCGTATACAGGTTGCACAGAACAGTGCTGCCAGACTGCTCACTAACACTAAGAAACGAGAACATATCACCCCTTGTCTATACAATCTTCACTGGCTCCCAGTGCAGCAGAGAATAAAATTTAAAATTCTCTGTCTAATTCATAAGGCAGTTTTCTCAAATGATTCACCAGCCTATTTGAAGTCTCTAGTCACCATCAATATTCCTTCTAGAAATCTACGATCAGCTAGTGATACTACCAGACTGTCTGTTGACAGAGTTAGAAATTCCTATGGATATAGACTCCTTTCAACCACTGGTGCCTCTTTGTGGAATAATCTGCCCTTGACCATGAAAAACCATAGTCATGGTAGATTTAAAAAAGATCTAAAAACAATACTGTTCAATGAATATTACAATTAATGTTTATGCATGTTGATTTGTGACCAGATTTTTATCTCCATAGAGTCTTTATTTTATTTTAAAGAACACCAGCAAGTCCTTTATTTTAATATACATTGTCAGTTTTTAGAATCCTTTTATTACTTTTTTTTTAAACTGTTGTCAGGCGCATAGAAACGTATTGTGAATTTGCGCGGATAAATGAATAAATTATTATTATTATTATTATTATGTTATAGTATGTGTCTTTTATACCTATAGTTAAGTGTGGATGGAAATTTTACATCTATAATGACCACATACTGAATTGCGTTGGATACTTTAATGTACCTCTTACACCTATACGTAAATGTGTTGGATAACAAGAATCCAAAATGATACTTGTCCATTTTCAACTTTCTAACATATTGGATAATGGATATCTGATTGATACGTTTATCATTTTTTATGTGTTTCTAGTTCTTCTACATGACCTGCATATTCACTTTTCAACTCCCAAAATTGAACAATCCACCGACTCTAAAAGTAAAGTATCACCCTACAAAATTATACCAAGTTAAGCAGTGTGTTTGGCAATTTTACTCATCACAGACTACATGTTTAGCAATATGTTAAGACTCTAAAAGTAAAGTATCACCCTTCAAAATTATACAAGCTAAGCAGTGTTTTGCCAGGTTTGGGAACCCTGGTAACAGAGAGAAGGAAATCGGATAGTTATGGTAATCCATAGTTTCTCATACATTATACCATGTAATATTGGAGGGGAACCCTGGTAAAATAATTAGGGAACTACCTATTTTACTTATATATACTTACCTCTCGCAACAAAAACACTGCTACATGTTTCAGCCAAGTTGTACTTTTTCAAACACAAAACATAGGATTTATCTATGGAAATTCTAATTTCTACATCACATCACAACAATGCGTATCTACATCATCAGATATGTGGTTCTCGAATGTGACCGAGTCAAACATTTACGCCATTATTTTTCAAATTTTCTTTAAGTAACTTTATGCAGGTATAATTTATAATATTTTCCAATATTTTTTTTCACTCAGCCAGAAAACATGTGATAAATTGTGTAGTCATTACATGCACTTCAAGTCAAAGACAGTGTCACTTGTATTTTCCTTGGCTGAGCAAAGAAAAATTTGGGGGGAATAATATCTTTGGAATATACCGGCAACAAACGAGGCCTTGTCAGGCCTAAAAAAATTGTTTGGTTCCAGTTACCCGATCCAACCTAGTTTTTCACTGCTGACCCTAAACTTTTTGGAGGGTATCAAGAAAAAAATAATAAAATCAGAAAAACTTTAAAGTCTTGAGAGAAACAGTGGATACCGAAACTGACATCAACTTAAAAAGAAAAATATGAAACTGTTCTACCAAGCTGTAATGGCTGTACATATGAGAAGAAACCAATAATACACTGACCATATGGAAAACACTAGACACTCACACATTTAAAAAAAAAAAAAAAAAAATCTTCCTACCCCACCTATTCTAAAATTGAGCTTAATCGGAACCACACAATTATTTTTTTTAAGCCTCACTACTTTAGATGAGAATTGACAAATGCTTATGTAACAAGCATCTTGAAGCATAATGAAACAGTGGATGCGGAAACTGACATCAACTGAAAAAGACAATATAAAACTGTTCTTCTACTCTGTAATGGCTGTACATCTGATGAGAAGAAACCAGTAACACAAAGACCACATGGAAAACAACAGAAAAACATAAATACCTAAACTAGACACTCACATTTGAAAAAAAAATAATTTAAAAAAATAAAATAAAAAATTGACCTATTTTAAAACTGAATGTAATCAGAACCACATAATTTTTTTTTACACCTTGGGAGAGAAGACAGGCTTAGTACTACAAACAGGGATTACAAAGGTTCCCAAAAACCTTACCTTGGCACACTCTGTCTTCCCTGTTAGCTCAATCTCTTCGGTTTCGTCTTCACTTGGATTAACTGATTGTAGTTGTAACTTCCCGTCCTGATCTCCATGGCGATGGTGGCTATTTAATGTACTATCCGATCCATTTCTGGGATACATCTTCCAGTCCGGAAATGGTCTGTTCACTTTCTCACTCTCAAACATTCGATCATTGTACCAGTTTATATCACATGATAATCATCACTTGTTAGACATTTTCAGTTTTTTTTACTATTAGTCCTACCTGTTAGTTATCATTGTTGTTTATATATATATATATACCTGTAGTCAACGACTCATTTTCTGAAAATATTACACTTAAGGTAAATGCAACATTAAAGATATTGTTGAAACAAAGAAGTCATCATCAAACTCATGTTCAAATCTTTTTGATGGAAGGAAAAAAAAGGGTCACACACCCTTGTTCATTTTGTTTGTATCTGAACCTTGTCCTTAGACTGGCAAGACAAAAAATGATTGTGGTTAGATTTATTATTAAAAGTGGAAAAAAAATATAGCTTCGACTATATGCAAGTGTTACCGGTAACCATGGTACACACAGCAAACAAATACGGCGGCGGCGCACTGATGCAACAAATATGATTTTTACGGTATTTTACGTTCCATCCTTTAATTTTGTGGTGATTAACCGGATCGAAAACCTGCTGTTAAAATAAAGTGCATCCATTCGAAGATCTTCCTCAAAAGACGAAACTCTTCCTTGACAATTTTATCTGCTTTGTCTTTCGCCACACTTGATTTGCGATTGTTAATACAGGCACATGCGTCCTTTCGTTTGCGCCTAAATATATTTGTTTCTGCATCCTGCGACTTCGAGAAAGCAAAATATCATACGAGATGACCGGGTGGTGTTCAGTTCAAATCCGACACTGTAAAATGGATGGATTTATAATATCACATAACTAATATTACCTAATTGTCACCTTTTCCATATAATATCACATTTTACAACGTGTCAAATTCCCTTTCAATTCACTCCGAGCGTCGCGATGTGTGATCCCTAGCAGTAATAACAGAGCATCCTTTCCCGGATGAAATATCGTATCCCGGGTATTCCTTCCAATCCTTATTTCCGTACACTAATTCCGTAGTCATGTACTCTTTACGTTTCTTCTGTGGTCTCCTTACACGGATTCCCTTTGCCAAGTATCCGAAATCGTCTAAAATGCGATATGTACATGTATCTAGAATCGTAAAGACGACAGAGAAGTGTGTACCGTGAGATGCAACAGCTCCACCACCCATCAGTTCTCCTCCATGATGACCGTGATGTCATTAAATAATGTGACGTCACGGACCGTTGCATTCGTACGTACGTGCGGCCGGACGGCTGATCAGCCTGATGGGCCGTCTAAGCCTCCTCCAAGAAATTGAGCCTTTTTCACGGGTATTTGATGATATTGAACTTGCCCCGAAACAAACAGACTCTACAGTTATTTTCTTTCGGCAAATTGTGATCATGACTTTTCTTTTCTTTTCTTTTCTTTTCTTTTCTTTTCTTTTCTTTTCTTTTCTTTTCTTTTCTTTTTAATTTAATTTAGAAGCGTAGAAATGGCAAAGGAATGTAGTGACTATGGATAATTGACAACATTCACACCCGCCTCCCCATAAGCCCTTCATTTTTCAAGAAGTAATACAATAAGTACATTTTACTTTTGTGGAAATAGTGTTATGAAAGTTATCCTATTTCAGTTCACTATCACTTTCGTCCCGTCATCAGTTTCCCTTTCGTTCCCGGCCCCTGGTCCAACTTACTAGTGAACAAATGCGCTTTAGTTGTCATCCGTAATGCGTTCTCTATACATCTCTCCTTTGTAATTTGCTACTTTTGAACAACTTTCGATTGCTTAACTTTACATTTTAAAAAAACTTCCCCTGTAACCCCCCATTTGTAATTTTTTTACTGCAGTCAAATGAGAATTCTAGATACAAAATAATGTGTACTGATGAATAAACGTTTACTTAACTAATGGCATGAATGTTATGAACAGGAAAAATAACAAATTTTCCGCGGGAAATATCCTTGATATAATATAATGAACAGAATAGAATATAGGCGTATCATCCCCATAAGAAGAATGGTATAGACATACAAACGTGACGTCACCGATTGTGCGCAATGCGATTGGTTTCTATCTCTCTTCTGATCACGTACGCAGTGAAAATACATTCGGTAAAACACGTTGTGGTAAAGGCACCTCATTCAGTGCCCCTCGTCAGGTTCTTGTCATCTTAGTGGTAATTTGTCGAATTTGATGGTGAGTATACATAGCACAGAATATTATAGTAATTTTACCCGCAATGTGGCCAACTGCTTGTTGTATGGTTATGTCGTGAAATACCAAAATAGAATGCAATGGATGACTTGTTTACAATTAACAAACTGCAAATTTGCCGGCCGGCATCCTGATCGATGTACATGTTAATGGATCGTGGGACCGAGTGTTGTTTCATAATCGCCCTTTCTTATAAGTGCGTTTGTGGTGCTTTTTTTTTGTCGAGAGTCAAAAAAGTCGGCAAAATGAAGTGCGTAGTGATTGTGAAGTCACATGATGTCACTATTTGATCATTTACAACTGGGACTGTATATTATGTCGATTTGTCAGTTATTTTACGTTATGTACCACCGTAGTTCTTTGAAACAGGAGTGCTAAACAATGAATGAAATAAAGAGATAAATGTACGTTCATGTTCAATGAATTACGTCTCTGTCAAATTAAAATGGTGGTAAACTTGAAGTGATCGCGTTTCGACTGGGGTCATATCCTAGTGACGCGAGTTCGATAACATTGTGAAATGCCCCTGGCCCTTTTGCCAAGGTGACTTTTGCAATAACAAAACATCGCCTCGCTCTTGACTCTGACGACATTAACTTTAGCGGTAGTCATTGTTGACCTGGAAGAGGATTTTTCGGCAAATAAGTGTAATTACGTTGCTTTTTTGTGCTCATTACTAATGAGTTATTGTTCCCTGGTCAAAGTTTACTTCCTACATGTAAACATTTGAGTCATCATCATTGCTGACAGTGCCTAGTACTCCTAAAGTTTTCAACAATTTTCCTTTAATTGTATTAATTCATAGATTGTATATACAGACCAGCACAGATCAAATTCACAATTTATTTGCCAATATTTTTCTTTTTACTGGATTTTTCCACTATATTTTTTACAGAACAGCACAGAATCGGGTTCAGCATGCGTTCGTCTTAGACATCGCAAACAAGTGAGAACAACAGGTACATCCATCGAAAACAATAACAAGTCTGAGAAACAAGAAACATCAGAGGATTCCACCATGCAAATGACCATAATTTCATTTGAGAAAGGAGAGAAAAAAGTGATAACTGTTAATGACCCCGACATTGAAGATGAAAAAGAGAAACTAAGACACGAAGAAGATGAGGAGGTAAAAAAAGAAAGAGAAGATACTACAGATGAACAGGTGCCCGTATGCAATGTCTCTTATGATAGTGTGCCATCTGCAGTCACTGTAACCACGGCGACTTCTGCCACCACCGCTACTACCACTACTACTGCTACTACTACTACTAAGGCAAATGTAAGCAGCTGTGCACTATACATCCTTACTGATTTCATAATTTACATATTGTTTTCTGAAATTCTCTAGCATTTCTAATCTTTGTCATCCCATCTACCAGTCCATAGTTTCATATCTTGAATGGTTGATTAGTAACCTTGTTGGTTGATTTTGACTATACTAATCTAACCAGTCCATACCATACCACGGTACCACCTAGCATTTCCAATTTTTGTCATCCCATCTACCAGTCCATAATTTAATATCTTGAATGGTTGAGTAGTAACCTTGTTGGTTGATTTTGACTAGACCTCTCAAACTCTGGACATCGTCAAAATCAACCAGCGTATACTAATCTAACCAGCCCATACCGTACCCCACCCCCACCCCATTCAAGGGTGTATGCAGTAAGAGTTTGAATGTGTGGATACATATAAATGAGACAAAAAACCTTACGCCATACTGTACATGTAAGAGACACGACCAGGAGAATATCATCAGTAAACATGTATTTGGACTGGCATTGCATTGAATAATTGTGTGAAAGAGACAATACAAAGTGAATTATAATATTTTCCCACCTTTATACGTTTATCATTAAAAAAAACATTTGGTGGAAATATCAGTGAAAGTTTGTGGAAAAGTAAAATCAAATTTGAGGTTCATTTTGTACGTAAACCATGAATAAATAAAACAGTTGTGTCGCAGCATTTTAAAACATCTGATTTCTGCTTCCAAAATGGTGGCATTGACGTCAGCAAACTACAGAGCAGCTGGCGCAAGTTTGAACTTTTAGCCGTTTCACAAAGAAGTAATTTTTTCAGGCAAATTTTTATTTATTTTATCATCGAGATTTACATTTTATATGTGTACATTTTTGTATATTGATGCAAACACTCATTTTCACACATATTAAATTTTTTGTTTGTATGCTTCTTTTCTCACTACGCTATTCAGAACTTCATATTCATACCGCCTTTCACATGATAGTTTCAAACACCTACTTTATCTATCCCTACCCCTGTTTCCATGTAAGCTAATTCTAATGTTGATAATTCTAGCTTCTTCGCTAAGTAGGATAGTCTTAGTGTGTGTTTACATGTAGATGTAAGGCAATAAATGCAGATTGCACTCACAAGTTGAACAATGTCGAGACAATTTCAGGAGACCTCCTGTACAATGTAGTTGTCCAATGTCAGGACAGTTTCAGGACACTTCCAACACAATAGGGTGTCTCTAGGTCAGTTTCCATTTCAGGAAAATGTTACAATGATATCATATTTCGGTTACACAGATGTGAACCTGTCCTGAGTTGGCCTGATGTAGGAGTTATACGTGTATAGTTCCGCAAATAGTTGTTAAACAAGGTTAAGTTCCCCATTTTCACATTTGCAGCAAGCTGTTATACCATGATACTTTAAAAGAATAAAAAGCCACGATATCAATATTAATTCATCATTGTTTGGCAGATACTTTGTATTAATTACTCACATTCCACGTGTATCAGGTGGGTAAAATGGGAAAGTATGATAAAAATAGACACATCAAGCCTTTGTCTGTCTCTACTAACTGTACATGTACCAGCAACTTTCTCAATCATTTTAAATAAACTAGCGGAAATGTTCATATCATGATGCATTGAAATAATGATTGCTATTATTAACCTGGTATGGTATGGTATGTAGGCATGACCAACAAGTTCCAGTTATGGTTAGGGAATGGTTTGATAACAAAATTCATTGATCAGATGTCACAATTTCTGACATAGACATAAGATATTCTCATGACTGTCACAACTCGAACATGAAGGATTGTAAATATTCAATGTGGTGCTTTTGTAACACGGGCATCTGCTTTTTTGTATAAAATGAAATATGTTACCGTAGAGATCTAAGACTAGCATATATCTATAGACATGACATATTTAACCATGTACATGTATCTGTAGCTTCGTTGAATAAATAAATGTTCAACATTTTACAACATAATTATTCAACATTATCCAAGTTTGCTGACTACGTTTTAACTTTTACGACTGGAAGCTGAGTTTTCAGGCAACTAAGATAGACACAAACTGAAACTATTGTTGTGACATGTTGATACAAGCTGTTGAGTGGACTCCAAGAATGTTGCTTTGATTTTACTCAGTTTGGTGTCATTTTTGATGATTTCTGTGGTCTATAAACTTATTTTTTAGGACGTCCAATATTTACACTTTACTACATGTATATTGATTACAGGGTGATTATCTGCACAACACAGGCGATATTATCACTCACTTACAAGTGTGTAATCTACCACATTGTCATTGAACAACATTAGTTTGATTAGTTTGTGTCAATCTTAGTAAGCTGAAACTTAAGCTTGGTTTCCACAGTAGTACCATATCATTATAGTCAGAGGCCAAAGAAAAAAAAAATGGTATATTTCCGATAACCCGACTGACCCTAAGTCTCTGACCTTAAACATTTTTTTTAAACATCAAACTCTCACAGAAGATGGCATTTTGTTCATGTTTTTGGTCGAAGCAATGTTTTTAAAAAAAACAAACAATTGAAACGATACAATAAAAAAAAATCCTGACCTACCTACCCTATTTTCTGAGTAGGCCATGTTGTCTGAAACACACAATTGTTTGTTTTCCACCTCATAAGTTATAATAGAAATTGTCCTGGTTATGCCAAAATCTCAAACCAACCATCAAACTGTCATTGTTGTGTAAGACTAAGGATAAGGTTCACAACATCACAGATCAACAATAAGTACATGTATACAACCCTCACAACTACTTGTAATTTGTTACATGCAGGCCCCTCTGTACTGGCACTTTATATGATTTTGGTATTTTGGTATTGATCAGTTATTGATTTGACGTTTCTACTGTGGCAAAACTATCAATTATATTTACACTTTGACAAGAGGTCACTCACAGCTGTGTGGGGGGCATGAATCAACTTGATATTTATTGACTTGCTGAAAAATAATCTATGAAAAATCACTTGGCTATAACTCATGAAAAATCCTTGTATACCATATGATTATGTAAAGTAACTGTGACTACTGTATAAGGTGTATTGCAAGATATATCCTTGCACAAATCTTAAGAATTAATGATCTGAATCGCTGTAAAAGTGTCCAGGTTAATGATTAAGTCAATATGAGATCAACAAGTGTCCTATACTTGGAACTAATTCTGACTATAAATGGAGCATAAAATACTCTCCATTCCACTCATAAATCTTGACTGTAGGCTTCGTGCATTGCTCTCATTCTTCACAGATAGGACACATGTTCTTGTTATTGATGGTGATGATAGCCCATACAAGGAGGTGTACCCTCTAACTTAGCCAGTTTGACATGCTGCTGATGCACAGGACATTTGTAGCTATGAAAAAAATTAGGGGTGTGAAAGAGGGCCATGAAAATTGTTATGGGCAGGGGGGGGGGGGGGGGGGGGAGGAAATATAATGCTTGAATGATTCGAACCAAATTAAACCTCAGGAACAGTCGTTTACCGAATATGTTTGATAATTTCATGCAGCTTATATGTTCTAAAGCCTATATTCAGTGATGAGGTGGGTGACTGCCACGCAAATATGGTTGTGTATGCTTTAATCTCTAAATACCTGGGTTATTTTGTTATCAGTTATCTCAGAATTATAGTCACTGACATGTTTCCCTTTGAATTGGGCCAGACATGTTGTTACATTTAGGTTTTTGGAAATTAATATCTTGGATGTTTTGAATTCTGGGATTGGAAATGGAAGATATGTATCTATATTGTAATACTTGACTAGAAATGAAATATATACATAGTGCAATATTCTTCACGAGTTTTAGCAGGGTGTGACGTCCTGGCATCGACTGCCAGCGCCCTGCTTTAATGTTTTGCTGTGCTACATGTACATCGTAGTATGACCAAGTGTTAATAGTACTGGACTAGAAATGAAATGTATGCATAGCGTTACTAAGTGTTGATACTGGACTAGAAATGAAATGTATGCGTAGCGTTACTAAGTGTTAATACTGGACTAGAAATGAAATGTATGCGTAGTGTTACTAAGTGTTAATACTGGACTAGAAATGAAATGTATGCATAGCGTTACTAAGTGTTGATACTGGACTAGAAATGAAATGTATGCATAGCGTTACTAAGTGTTAATACTGGACTAGAAATGAAATGTATGTATAGCGTTACTAAGTGTTAATACTGGACTATAAATGAAATGTATGCATAGCGTTACTAAGTGTTATACTGGACTAGAAATGAAATGTATGCATAGCGTTACTAAGTGTTATACTGTACTGGACTAGAAATGAAATGTATGCATAGCGTTACTAAGTGTTAATACTGGACTAGAAATGAAATGTATGCATAGCGTTACTAAGTGTTAATACTAGACTAGAAATGAAATATATACGTAGTGTTACTAAGTGTTATACTGGACTAGAAATGAAATGTATGCATAGCGTTACTAAGTGTTATACTGGACTAGAAATGAAATCTATGCATAGCGTTGCTAAGTGTTAATACTGGACTAGAAATGAAATGTATGCGTAGCGTTACTAAGTGTTGATACTGGACTACAAATGAAATGTATGCGTAGTGTTACTAAGTGTTATACTGGACTAGAAATGAAATGTATGCGTAGCGTTACTAAGTGTTAATACTGGACTAGAAATGAAATGTATGCGTAGCGTTACTAAGTGTTAATACTGGACTACAAATGAAATGTATGCATAGCGTTACTAAGTGTTATACTGGACTAGAAATGAAATGTATGCATAGCGTTACTAAGTGTTAATACTAGACTAGAAATGAAATATATGCATAGCGATACTAAGTGTTAATACTGGACTAGAAATGAAATGTATGCATAGCGTTACTAAGTGTTATACTGGACTACAAATGAAATGTATGCGTAGCGTTACTAAGTGTTAATACTGGACTACAAATGAAATGTATGCATAGCGTTACTAAGTGTTATACTGGACTACAAATGAAATGTATGCGTAGCGTTACTAAGTGTTAATACTGGACTACAAATGAAATGTATGCGTAGCGTTACTAAGTGTTAATACTGGACTAGAAATGAAATGTATGCATAGCGTTACTAAGTGTTAATACTGGACTACAAATGAAATGTATGCGTAGCGTTACTAAGTGTTAATACTGGACTAGAAATGAAATGTATGCATAGCGTTACTAAGTGTTAATACTGGACTAGAAATGAAATGTATGCGTAGCGTTACTAAGTGTTAATACTGGACTAGAAATGAAATGTATGCGTAGCGTTACTAAGTGTTGATACTGGACTACAAATGAAATTTATGCGTAGTGTTACTAAGTGTTATACTGGACTAGAAATGAAATGTATGCGTAGCGTTACTAAGTGTTAATACTGGACTAGAAATGAAATGTATGCGTAGCGTTACTAAGTGTTAATACTGGACTACAAATGAAATGTATGCATAGCGTTACTAAGTGTTATACTGGACTAGAAATGAAATGTATGCATAGCGTTACTAAGTGTTAATACTAGACTAGAAATGAAATATATGCATAGCGATACTAAGTGTTAATACTGGACTAGAAATGAAATGTATGCATAGCGTTACTAAGTGTTATACTGGACTACAAATGAAATGTATGCGTAGCGTTACTAAGTGTTAATACTGGACTACAAATGAAATGTATGCATAGCGTTACTAAGTGTTATACTGGACTACAAATGAAATGTATGCGTAGCGTTACTAAGTGTTAATACTGGACTACAAATGAAATGTATGCGTAGCGTTACTAAGTGTTAATACTGGACTAGAAATGAAATGTATGCATAGCGTTACTAAGTGTTAATACTGGACTACAAATGAAATGTATGCGTAGCGTTACTAAGTGTTAATACTGGACTAGAAATGAAATGTATGCATAGCGTTACTAAGTGTTAATACTGGACTAGAAATGAAATGTATGCATAGCGTTACTAAGTGTTAATACTGGACTAGAAATGAAATGTATGCGTAGCGTTACTAAGTGTTATACTGGACTAGAAATGAAATGTATGCGTAGCGTTAGTAAGTGTTGATACTGGACTAGAAATGAAATGTATGCATAGCATTACTAAGTGTTAATACTGGACTAGAAATGAAATGTATGCATAGCGTTACTAAGTGTTAATACTGGACTAGAAATGAAATGTATGCATAGCGTTACTAAGTGTTAATACTGGACTAGAAATGAAATGTATGCATAGCGTTACTAAGTGTTAATACTGGACTTGAAATGAAATATATACACAGTGTTGATACTGTACTGGACTAGAAATGAATTACATGCATAACGTAACCAACTGTTAATACATTAGCTTTTGAAATGAGAAATTTACCAGATTAAATGCTTCATATAGATGTCTAGTTGTCATGACTACCTTCGTTATTACAAGTCGGACATCTCATTTATAATGATAAAATTGATTATAATGCTGTACCATCATTGTGAAGGTGCAGCTCAGCTGTGTGTCCGTTGTTTTAATTGAATAGTGCAGGAGCATTTGTGTGACCCCCCAGAATGAGCTGTTACTAGAACCATCAGAAGACCATGATATACATGTAGTGTTCATTTTAATAGGCATATTTTGAGTTTGTTGCGTTATATATTATAGCCTACCTAAGCAGTACAATTATCTTAATTTAGTAATTATAGTATAACTTTAATAACTACTCTTGAAAAAAACACAATATAAAAAAGTAAGAATTGAAAATTTATGTGATAAAAAAAATATAGTATAAATACTCTCGAAAAAAAACACAATATGAAAAAAGTAAGAATTGAAAATTTATGTGATAAATATTGATTAGTCCATTTCCTGGTATTGCTTTGAATGGTACATACAAAAAATGTGTATAGTACATACCGGGTATTTCAAGGTAAATATTGTGACGATGACCATTTATTTTGTATTTTGCAATTTGTTCAACTAACAAAATTGTGAATTTTACCTAAAATAAAGGCCAGGTGCTACATGTACATGGACGATATTCTACTCTACATTGTGTAGATACCGTAAAGTTGAAAAAGAAAGAAATTGCTACATAAATCATATGTACATGTGATAATATTGAAGGATTTTTGAATGAATAGAAACTCCATTTACTAGCTCTGTAGTTGACAAGGTTGATATAAGCTATCAATTCTTTAAAATATACAATGTATATTTTACCACACCTACGCTAGGTTCAACGTGTTTTTACATGAAAATATAATATTTTATCCAAAACCTGGTCGTTCTGCATCATGATATCTCGCATCTAAGTAATTGGCTAATGGTACTCCATTAACTCGAAATATATGCATTCTCGCAAACCAGAGCTGTCGTTTCTTCCACAACACTGCGAAATAATGAAATAACTCGGAAATAAAACCTCTGGCAATGTATCTTGGACGGCGCCATAAAGAGGCTGTGAAGAGATGATGGAAATATGAGTCCAAATTTTCCAGATTGCCTTGATTTTGAGGAGGTATATTTATATTATTCTCAATTTTTTTCTCAGCAGCAAGAAAATACTATGATTACTTGTTACTTTGAAGGTTTTGTTTTTGCAAGTCAAGGCCCCTTAGGTTACTCATGTTTTCATTGTCTGAATGAAGAAAAATATAGTGGAATAATATCTCTAAGTGTCTACAGATAAATAATTCATACTGGTGTGATAATGCATAATAAAAAAAGAAAAACTTGTCAGTTAGGCCTGAAGAAAAAAAATTGTTTTGTTCCTGTTATGCGACCCCGACCAAGTTTTTCAAAATGCGAAAATTGTGAAATCTCGCAAGAAAAGTAGATGCGGAAACTGACATCAACTTAAAAAGACAAAATAAAACTGTTCTTCAAATCTGTAATGGCTGTACATCTGATGAGAAGAAACCAATAACTCAGAGACCATATGGAAAACAATGGAAAAACATAAGTACCTGAACGAGATACTCACATATATGAGAAAAAAATATATTAAAAAAATAAAATAAAAAAATCTACCTACCCTACCTATTCCAATATTGAGCGTAATCGGAACCACACAATTTTTTTTTTGTTAGGCCTTAGTACAAATTGAAATAGGTAATTTATTAAATTGCCATTTTTATTATAAATTTATGCCAAATTTTATTAACATGAAATCACTTTTTAATATTTAGTAATACTATATGACTTATATTTGTAGTGGGCTTTTTGCCACTTTTTTGTGAAGGATGCGTTTGCACCAAAATGGGCTGTTTGTGTGTGTGTGTGTGTGTGTGTGTGTGTGTGTGTGTGTGTATGTGTGTGTGTGTGTGTGTGTGTGTGTGTGTGTGTGTGTGTGTGTGTGTGTGTGTGTGTGTGTTTTGAGAGTACTAATGATGGTCGAATGGTTAAAGTGGATAGCCTAGAATCTGCAGGTTGCAGGTTCAAGCCCTGCTGCTGCCGTCGTTTATTTCTCTGAATGGCTAGAGTATTTGGGCAAGATTTGAACCATAATTGTGCCCCAGTTAACCCAACTGTATAAATGGGTACCTGGTAGGATAGTTACAGGGGATGCAAGTAGTGCATGCTGTCTGCACAGTTGAGGAAGTGTAAAAGGTTGTTGTGCCATAATTTTTAGGTCCATACCTGGGGTATTAATTGTACAGCGCTTTGAGCAGAGTGTGGGAAAGCACTATAAAAACATAGTATATATTGTTACTATAAAAAAAAACCTTGTCCAGGTTTAGATTCTTGTTAGAGTTTTATAGATACATTGATAAACATCAGTTTTAAATTGGAACATTGGTGATAATGTGCAGAAATTTAGAATAATGAAAAACATGATGTATTCCGTCCGTTCAGTTTTATAGTTCAAATATACTATATTCTTTTCATGGTTGCTGGCACGATTGGTGCAATGTAGGTTTATAATTGCTTGCATTGGTAGATTCAATGTTGCTTGCAATGGTATGTTTACAGTTGTTGCTTGCATAGGTTTCTAGGTTTATAGTCGTTTGCATTGTAAGTTCATGGTTGCTTGTATCAAGTGTGTTCGTGGTTATTTGCATTGGTAGGTTTATGGTTGCTTGCATTGGTACATGTAGGTTTACAGTTGCTTGCATTGGTACATGTACATTTTTTGTATGTTCATGGTTGCTTGCATTGGTATGTTCATGGTTGCTTGCATTGGTAGATGTAGGTTTACAGTTGCTTGCATTGGTGTGTTCATGGTTGATTTACATTGGTAGGTTCATGGTTGCTTACATTGGCTGGTAATGGTGTGCATACTGAACTCCAAATACACTGGTCCTAGATATTCTATTTACCCCACTGTAATGTTAATTTTTAACTCAGGGCAAAATAAAAGAGGTTTTTAGAACAGTGGACCAAGTTAATTAATCCTCATTTTTTTCCAAGGGGTATTTTTTTGTATATAACAACACTACACTACAGGATTCATGTGATGTAATATTGTTTCAGCATTGTCTATACCAAAGGGGAGGCTTGTCTATTTTTAGAAGTCTCAGAGACAGTGTAATTACTACAAAAAACATTGATTACATAATATGGTAATTTTAGAATACCGACTGCCAGGCAACGGTCACATGGGGGCCTACCATTGATTGTCTGCACCCTGATATGTAATGATATGAATGACACATGGTATCAGTGTGACTAACACATGGTGTGGTGTCATGCAGACAGAATAACAGTGTTTAGATTGATGTATGAACTGGTGTCATGAAGCATCTAAAATTAGATATTAACTAGTGTACTGAGTAAGATAAGAGTTTGGGCTGTGTGAAGTGGATTGTACAGGATGCTGCAAATGTGGTCATTTATGAGAGTCAAATCACCTGTTTATATTGGCATTTGGTTGATGAGTGACCAGTAGGCTGTTCATATTAGATAACACTAAACCCGTTGGCAGTTCTTGTCGTGCATCCAGTCCTCAACAACCCAGCTATCTACATTCACACTTATGTGAATGTAGAACTTCGACAACGTGTTGCCATTTCCGATATGTACGGTCGATTTGAAAATGACGAGGCGGAGGTAAAAACATTGACTTGTTTATTGGAAAGAGTTGTACATGTTCAGTGTGTGCGGGAACTATATTCCAATATGCTTCATAGTGTGCATGGACTTCATGTAACATTCAGCCAAGGTTGTGAATATATTAATGTACACTTGATACTTATTAATAATTCAGATTGATATACCCTACTGGCCGTTTAATGTCATGCGTGTTGGGAATGTTATATTTAATATAATGATTGTTAATGTAGAAAAATTAATCTCGTTAAAGGAATGGTATTTTGAGAAATTAATTTTGAGAATAGTTTGGCTGTGTGTTTTAATCATAAGGATAGGGGCCTGAGACGGTGTTTGTGTTATGATACTTGAGGTCTTTCTAGGTAGGGATTGCATGTACAAAGTTATAATCGATACCAACTTTGCTGTTTTGTTTCAGAGTGATGAAACTCCAGATGACAATGACCTTGCTGAAGTGACCAGTCTTGCCACAGGAGGCAGGACAGAGCAAATTGAGAAATTTGTCCGCCATGTCTTGGAAGGAGGATGGAGAGTAATTTCGTTCCATCATCTACCAGACTGGCTAAAAGACAATGATTTCCTGAGACATTACCACAGACCGCCAATGCCATCATTTAAATGCTGCTTCAAGTCTATATTTCGTGTCCATACAGAAACTGGTAATATATGGACTCACCTGTTAGGTATGTGATAATCCTTAGTGAGAATATTTGCTTAGACCAAACAAAAAATGTAAAGTAGTTCTGATTACCAAACCCACAAAGTTTGTCCCTACTGAAACTGGAAGTTTGATAGTTTGAGAGAGAGAGAGAGTTTGAGAGAGAGAGAGAGAGAGAGAGAGAGAGAGAGAGAGAGAGAGAGAGAGAGAGAGAGAGAGAGAGAGAGAGAGAGACAGACAGACAGACAGACAGACAGACAGAGACAGAGAGAGACAGAGACAGACAGACAGAGAGACAGAGACAGAGACAGAGAGAGACAGAGACAGAGACAGACAGACAGAGACAGACTGACAGAGACAGACAGACAGACCCCGACAAAAAGAAAGAAATATGGAAATTACATGAATATCAGTAATTATAATAACAAAAAAAATAGAGATTTTGTAACCTCCCAAAAATAAAACTGAAATCAAAACATGATGCAACTTTTTGTTGACGGTACATAAAATGAACCACGGCATAATTATTTTTTAGCCTTTTAAACTAGAAATGATATGCTTGTTGGCGTTCACAAACCCTAAGGTGGCAAAAAGAGAATAATTAATAATAATAAAATCATGAAATATTTATTTATTGTGTATGATATCACCTGAAATTCATCTAGGTATTTTTATAGCTGTATGCTGTAAAGTATATAATGGGTTATACAAATTAAACACACAATCTTATAATTAAATATTTGATATTTGAGTATGGGCAAAAACTGTATATATGATATCACATGAATTAATATAGGTATTTTGCTATATGTAGTCTGGATGCCCACTGTGAGTGAAGGTATAAATCGTAACGATACTGTACTAAAGGAACTAAACTAGCTATATGCTGTATATGATGGTTTCCACAAGAATTACAGTGTACAATCTTATAAAAAAAAATATTTTACATTTGACTAGGGACAAGAATTACTTGAGGAATTTATACATATATATATATATATGTATGTATGTATGTATGTATGTATGTATGTATGTATGTATGTATGTATGTATGTATGTATGTATGTATGTATGTATGTATGTATGTATGTATGTATGTATGTATGTATGTATGTATGTATGTATGTATGTATGTATGTATGTATGTATGTATGTATGTATGTATGTATGCATGTAGTTTCTAACTAAACAAGATGTGAATAGCAACAATACCATATAGGAACTAGACTAGTGGAAATCATATATGCATCACTTGGATTAATTGAGGTATTTTGATAGCTATATGCTGTATATGACAAAAATTACAATGTACTATCTGACAATCAAAATGTTTTATATTTAGCTCAAGTCGAAACCTTATATCACACGATATCTAGCCTGGAATCTATGTGAATTGGATTTTTGACATTCGTCTTTCCAATCAGATGAATGTCAAAAAATCCAATCCACATGGATTCTAGGCTAACGAATATCCTACTGTACATGTACAAATACATAGCATATATCATATGGACATTCACTGCTACAGCTAGCAACCTGTTGTCTGTTTACTGTCAGATATTAAAAGGTGGCCATTGGACATTGTCATGACAACATATTTATTTTAGTTTTCACCTTGAACTTTTACACTTTACATGTATACAGATACATACAGTTATGTCAATATAAAGTGAATCTATACATTAATACAGGCAAGTTCAGAAAATATTATGTGTTCTCATCTTTTGTTACCGATGAAAGGGAGATTCTCACCATCATGAACAATAGAGAAATGTGGAAGAAATATACAAAGTGTGCTATTGATGAAACTGTGGTTCTTCCGTCCACGGACGAATGATGATGATGATGAAAAGTTACCATTGTGAAATTCTATAGAATTTCTGTTTCACTTGGTTAATTTTTGAATATTCCAAAAATTTGTGTTCCCAACAGTCCACAATAAAGTGAATCTATAATACAAGCGAGTTCTTTTTGGAAATATTATTCATTCTCGCCTAAAAAAGGCCCCTTTTTTTGGCATGTTAAAACTTATGGTCATGAAATTCTAGACGAACTGTTTACGTTCTGTTTTAGAATTTCTGTTTCATTTGGTTAATTTTTGAATATTCCAAAAATTTGTGTTTCCAACAGTTCAACTCAGACTTGCTTTTCTTTGCCGACCTTACTTATACAATGATTTTGGTTCTAATTTTGAATATTCCAAAAATAAAATTCGATGAAAGTGAAAAATTCCTTCTTTGGATTTGGAAAGCATACGAGTTGGCTGCACACATACATTTTAATTTAACTACATTTGATGCACACTTAAGTTGAGTATAACATTGCATTCCTTGATGTTTTAAAGAAGTTAATGAAATTTTCTAACCCTGTGGATTTGAAGTTACAAAATTTATTCATTATATTACATTCCGTAAAAGATAAAGAATTTGTTAAAAATAGCATACATTTGTTTATATAAATAATTACATCATGGTGGATAAAAAAGTTGGATTATGTTATCACTATAGATACAGCATGTATTATAACATGTACACGGCATGTATGTAGGGTATCACAGCATGGTGAACTTTGAACACATAACTTTTATGTTACCTGTAACACTGTGTGTCAGATTTCAACATCAACAAATTACACATGAAATGCATACATATAATCTTTATCTACATGAAATGCATATTTTCGAATCTATTTAATATTCAAATGTGATGCGTTCCAGCTCCTTAATTAATATATACTTTAAATAAAATTTTGAGGAAGCTACTGCCATGTTCAGTTACTTCCTATATGTTACCGTACACATATATGTTCTGGTATATATAACCTGACCAGACAGTAAAATCAAATTTAAAAAAGCCATATTTTTATTTACCAATGATGCAAGTGGAAACACATTTAAAATTTGAACGTTTATAGCCATATATATGGAAATATGTATTTAACAGGAAAATATAAATAATTTCATTTGTTCAAATAATCCTAACCATATTTAATATTAAATGTGTCAAAAACTGCCCGGTAACTTGAATATCAAATATATGTTTTTAAGATTACGATACTAACAATATGAAATTAAGCAATTTATAGGACAAATTTATGGCCTCTCAGTGACTATATATTTATACATGTATATTGCCATTGCATGTAATATAACAAAAATGAAAATTATACACTGTGCACAGTTGTACGTATACCGAAACAGACAACCAAAGACAGTGTTAGTACCACAGCTGGAGTAACATATACCCAGACAAATACATACAGTGTTGACACCACAGCTGGGGTAAAGTGATATTTCTAGCTCTCTTGTCAACTGTCCCATGATTTGTAAAGATGTTGGTTTTTTTCCACCGCAAGCTGTGTCATTTGTGGTCATTCAAGTCACAAGCTGTTGTTTATGGGGTCATTGTAAAGGAGACCCAAAACACACCGGAGATATACTTGTGTGTATCCAGGCTGATAAGAGGTCAGAGTGGCAAAGTTTATTTCTGGATATATCAATAAATCTTTTTTCGGGTAGCAACTCCAAAACATTTAATTGGTACCAAAGTTTAAAAGTACCGTGGACATTGACATAGAAAGGGGACAAATGTATGAGTAACGCATTCATAAGACTACCCAGTATTCAGAGGTACATTAATACGATGTGCCTGTGCATGTGCTGGTTAGCAGATAGTTGCTTGTGTTAACATGTCCGCCCCTTCCCACCCCACCACACCCCTTCTGATATTGCACATGACAATTGTGTCTGTTTATTGATTCCTTATACATTATAGTTTAGTTCGGATATTTGCATAATATTACATGTAAGTCATAGAATCACTACTAGTATCTTTTCTCTTGTGTAATTCCCTGTCTGTATAGTTTCAATCAAGGAAAACATTGCTTAGAGGCCAGGATTTAAATTTGATGAGAAAAACTGAGCAGGTATAGAAACAGCTGTAACAAAGAGCTATAGAAAAGGTACAATGTTGGTCTGTACAAAAGAGTGGCCCTAGTTTAATCCGTGTGGTTCAACTAATAACATACATGAGGTAGTATAAAATCCAAAACCATGGGATCCAAACATTGGGGTTTAAAAGTTGCCAGTCTACTCCAGCTAGAAGTCTTAGAATGTTACTACAGGTCCATCATATATAGAACACGAGATCTATGCATAATAGTGTTAAGTTGATGGTAGACTTCTCTACCATTTACACCTCTAGTTTAGTTTAGTTTAGTTTAGTTAGAGACCACGTTGGCATCCAGAGTAGTTAAATCCAACAACATGACAAACCTTAGTTACAGTCTAGTCAGGCTTTTGGCCCATGCTACATTGTATGTTATTATGTGTACAGTCAATATATCCAACATACACACATGTACATGTGTATCTTGAATTTCCTGATGAACAGTCAATGTCAATGTCCCAGCTCATTCAAGTTTTCACTAACTATTATATTTGTTTATTTTTCCTTATAGGTTTTGTTGCATTCTGTGTCGTTACTGTGTTGTTTTTCTCCCATGCTTCGCCTGGGTATACATGGCAAGAAAAGGCCGTCTTTACAGCGTTCTTCATCGGTGCCCTACTATGTCTTGGCTTATCATGTGTATTTCACACAGTGTATTGTCATTCAGAGACAGTGTCTAAGTTATTTAGCAAGTAAGTATATTTGTTTTTGCTTCTCTCTTTCATCATTTGAAGGCACACAGTTCTGAGCTGGACATTTTCTCTCTGGATTATTTTTACTTTAATACCAGAGTATCTTGGACTTCAATAAGAAATTGTAAATTTTCAAGAAGAGGTCGTATTTGATCATTTCTGTTCGTCAAAGGTAATTTCCAATTCCCTTGTGTGTTTGTGTTTGTTTGTGTGTATGTCTGTCTATGTGTATTTGTGTTAGTGTCTGTCTGTCTGTCTGTAAGTGTGTGTGTCTCTGTCTGTCTATACTTCTGTTTGTGTTTATGTCTTTCTGTCTACATGTGTGTTTGTGTCTGTCTGTCTATGTGTGTTGTGTTAGTCTATTTGTGTGTTTGTGTTTTTCTGTCTATGTGTGTTTGTGTTTGTCTATATGATAATGTGTGTTTGTGTCTGTCTTGTCTATATGTGTGTTTGTGTTTGTCTTTCTGTCTATATGTGTGTGTCTGTCTGTCTATATGTATGTTTGTGTTTGTCTATGTGTGTTTGTTTGTTTGTCTATATGTGTGTTTGTGTTTGTCTGTCTATATGTGTGTTTGTGTCTGTCTCTTTCTATATGTGTGTTTGTGTCTGTCTGTCTATATGTGTGTTTGTGTCTGTCTGTCTATATGTGTGTTTGTGTCTGTCTCTCTATATGTGTGTTTGTATCTGTCTGTCTGTCTGTTTCAATGTTTCTATTTCTATATTTCTGTGTCTGTTTCTATTTGAGGGGTGTAACAGTACATGAAGAGGCCAAGAGTTGCGTGTGAATGTTAGTAATATAACTAGCTGTAATATCAAACCTTGGGTTCAGTCTGGTGGTTATATAGCCATCTGTGTAGTGAAGTACTCTCATGAAAAATCTAGAATCTCAAAATATGATCCAGTCAGGTCTCATACTATTAAAACACAAGACAAAAGATCCATTGTATTTGTAAAAATGTAAATTTGTTTTAGTACCTGTTTTAACAAGTTATAAATTATGGTATAAAGTAGGAAATTGTATGGCAAATGTTTGAAATATAAAATCTATTGAGAATGACAGACATCATTTGATTATAAATCAAATTATTCAAATATCAGCGACGTGAAATAACTGAATTTTTTTGATCAATTGAGAGCACCATATTGATAGAAAAGTGAAGTGCCTACCACTTGAAATGACGCAGTTGTTTTTATCACTAGCATCAACATATTGTCTGGCAGATGAAATAGCTGCTATTAGGAATTACTGAATCATTTGATTGATGACATCACCAAGGATGCCATCACTGTATTGTCAGGCAAATAAAATACCCGCCACTAGGAATCACCTGATGGTTTGTTTCACCACAGTAATTATAACGAATCAAGGTCATCAGAGGTACCGGTAGTCTCCTTGTATAGTACATGTAATTTAGAGATAAAGAGATAACACTGATGCCATCACTGCCCCTCACTAAAAGATACTGGTAGTGGGCTTAATAACGTGATACAGTGTAGTTCAGAGATAGATGGTATGATGTACAATATGATGTCATTTGATATCAAAGTCCAGTGAAGGTTTATCAATACGCCAATGATGTCATAGATAGGTTGGTGACAGACCTTTTTATGCACGCGTGTATGTGTGTGTGTGTGCTGGTAATCTGATGAAAATTGCCGGGAAGTTTGTTGACCAGATGGTACACGTTTTTTTCGAAACATTTCATTGTTTAAGGTTACGGAGGAGGAATGATTCATGATGGAAATGGACAACACACTGATACCATATCATATGTTTGAGTTTAGGATCAATTTTTACGATTCTATTAAAATGTTGAATGAAGGTTGTTGTTTTAGGATGTCAAAAGAAAGAGATGCAAATTATGCACATCTATAACTGTTATTGGTAGAGACACGGGGGGCATGAGAAAAAATAAGAAACACACACACACATACATACACAGAAACATACTTGTATACACACATACATACATACATACATACACACATACATACATACATACATACATACATACATACACACATACATACATACATACACACACATACATACATACATACATACATACATACATACATACACACACATACCATACACACGCACACATACATACATACATACATACATACATACATACATACATACATACATACACACACATACCATACACACGCACACACACACACACATACATACATACATACATACATACATACATACATACATACATACATACATACATACATACATACATACATATTACATACATACACACACACAAATACATACATAGACAAATAAATAAATACACACACACACACTCACACACACAAACATATATGCAAACTAAAAGAAAGCCTCGAAAATGAATACAAACAATTAGTGTGCTCAAAACAGAAAGATTAGATACTTTGTAGGGAAGACAGATATGTTGTTAGTATAATCATGTCAGCATGATTTCACGCAAGTATTAGCTTATACAGCCCACCATTTATAGGGTATATATATATATATTTTCAATGTTCTCAAAGTAACAAAGGTGTCAATCTCCCTCCTAATTCCTGAGCATTTGCTTGAAAACATGGTAATCATACCCCAAATCACTTCATTTTATATAAAAATGGTACCAAAACAGCCACCAGGTTCAAGTTTATCCCTTCTTAGTCTCTAAGTGTTACGGATAAAAGATGGTATCGATCTCAGAGCCCTCTAGTCACAATTCTTAGGTTCACCATTGATTCCTGCTCTATTTGACTATCTAGTATTGATATAGTTGTAGGCAAGCCTTTATCAATTCAAGGCAATGCAGATAAAGGAATACGGAATATCCATTCAGTGTTAAAGAATCAAAGTACATGTATTGAAGGACGACTCACAATCAGTGAATGCTACAACAGTCTGATAGTCATTGATAGCTTTAGTGAAAGGTCATATCTAGAGAAATACTATCTATTTATGCTATACACCTACAATCCAAATTTAGACGTAATTAAAATTTCTACTCACAGAATCAAAATATTTGGGATTTGCGGCCAAGAAATTTTTTTTACTGTGTGAGATGAAATTTTCATTACTAAACATATGAACCTAGAGTTCATGAAGATTCATTCTCAATACCCACACAATACACAGAAAACATAGTCACTACCTATAAGTCATAACAATTGAAAATGGCGTCATTTTGTTGACCTTTTGCCTAATTATATTTTAATATCTAAAACTTTTGACAAAATATTTGTAATTGACTGATTATTCATAATATACAGTGTGTAACATGTAAATATGACTTTTAAGTAACTTTGACATGGTTTTATAGGCAGTAAGTATTAAGCCTACCAAAACATGTGTTTACCCATAGCAATACATGGTATTTCAGTTTTCTCGCGATATATATATATATATATTATTTATTTGCCAGAGGTCGAAAAATTTTTACATATCAAGTGAGGAAAATGAAATAATCAAGGGTGTGCGAGTGGCACCCGTCAGATATGCTAATAGGACACCTTTCTGAGGTGGAATCTGCAAAAAAACATCATATAACTCACATTGCAAGGTTAACCCCTAAAAACACCTCTGGCAACTGGACTTAAAGGTAGACAGGTTGAAAATAATATTTTGGGATTGACTAGATTCTCAAGGCTGGAAGTTGAAATTTGCATGTATATGTCATGAAAATGATGACAAAGCGGGAACATACTGTAATAGGCATCTCAGTGTAATTCAATGAATTCAATTTCTAAATGCAACAAACAGGGCGCTATTCAATCATGCATAATTATGGCAATAATCGATACAAGCGTACTCAATGCAGAAATACAAATGTGTGCCAGACTGGACTTTTACTTTAAGTTGATAGCAGTAATTGATACAAGTGTACTAAAGGCAGAAATAAGTCTGACTGGACTTTTACTTTAAGTTGATAGCAGTAATCAATACAAGTGTACTAAAGGCAGAAATAAGTCTGATTGGACTTTTCCCCATTTCTATCACACATTACGTATACAAATGTACATTCAGTTGTGCACCACTGTCTATTGACTGCGTTTTTTTTTTGTATTTCTTTATAGATTAGATTACACAGGCATTTCAGCTCTTATTGTGGGATCGTTTATCCCGTGGTTATACTTCAGTTTCTATTGTGAGCATGTAGCCCGCTATGCGTATATCATATTGATATGTGTACTAGGTGCAATAGCCATTGTTGTGTCACTTTGGGATAAATTTAGTGAACCGAAGTTTAGACCTCTACGTGCAGGTGAGTTCTCTCCTTATCGTTCCCCCCCCCCCCCCCTTTCATCTTTGAAGGAATATAGATTCTTATTTGTAAATTGTTAAATGCATCAAATGGTTTATGAGACTGCTTGACTTTGTCATTAATTCGTAAATTTTAAAACCCCAGTCATTGGAACGTGTCTTATCTGTGATCACAATCCGTTTCTTTCTCTCTTTTTTAATATCCGAATGCTGTTAATATTATACTGCCCTCAGCAGGTCATCAAGAATTTTCTTTTGTTTTTCTCTGCTAAGGCGTGTTTATTGCCATGGGTCTAAGTGCAGTGATCCCAGGGGTGCACTTCTTTATACGTACTGGGTTCCCATTAGCATTTGAAGCTGGTGCTGTAGGGTGGATGGCGTTAATGGGTGCAATGTACATCATCGGAGCAGTACTTTATGCAGTCAGAGTCCCAGAAAGATATTTTCCCGGCAAATGTGACATAGTGGTGAGTTTGAATACTGTTAATTTTCAAGTTCTCAAACTGACAGGGTGCATGAATATTTTGTCATGCAAGGGGAGATTTTGATACAGCAACATTGAGTTCAATAAAAGTTTACAATGTACATCTATAGATGCACTTTGGTTACAATAATCTCAACAACGCTATGCTACACTGCTGTCATTTTCAGAACAAGAAAAGAATCTATGTGTTTTGGTACACAACTCACTGAAACCAATACTACTATCACAAGGAAGGCAAATCATATACTTGAAATGCGTAAAACAACTTCAACATGCAAATCAAAGGATATTTTAGTGCCACTTTTCAAATCTCAAGTTAGCCCTCACCTTGTGTATGCTTCCTCGATGTGGTCCTCACATGTGAGTCAGGCTACGTGTATCTATTGTACATGGGGGGGGGGGGGGGGGGGGGGGGGGGAGTACAGCCTCGGTTGACGAAGTATAATTGTGAGTTACAATAGATGAATTATCTGAAATCTTTCTGTTTGTTTTCAGTTCCAGAGTCACCAAATTTTCCATGTACTAGTGGTAGCTGCAGCATTTATACATTATCATGGTATCTCCAACATGGCAGGATACAGATATTCAATCGGAGAATGTCTAAATGAAGAATAGTCGGAGAGAGAAAAAAAACAACCTACAAAATGTAAATAGAGATTGTGATTTAACAAACAATTTTGTATAGTTGGGACCATTTCAGTCAGGATTGTACGGTGGGATTTGACGAATTTTGTTACCTCACTTTTGTCTGACCAACGTTCATTTCACAATTTTCACTCATCCAAAATAAATCCAGTCCTACTCGCATTTCTACGACAGTGTGTGGATTAGTTTGAATATAATAACCCGTGAATACCATAGACAAAACTGAAATTTTTTGAAATGATAAATCAGATATGAAATTGACATATTTTTTTTTGTGGTAGGGATCAAAGTGCAGTGTCTATCTAAACACTTTTTCTATACTCTTTGAGTGTAAATTCAACATCAAGGAATTTTGTTTCTTCAGAATGATACTCTTGTCTGTTCCAAGTTGTGATAACCACCATGTTTACTTCGTGGAAGACTTTTGTAGATTACATTACACATTATATAGGTCAACCTGTCAATGAAAAAAAAATATTATATAAAACTTAGAAAATACACAGATGGCAAAACTTTGTTTGAAACCATATACCACTGGTACAATACAATGTAACGCTTAGATCGGCATGACGACAGTTGAAAATGTTTTTTCCTTTTTATCTTCCCTACCTGGTACCCCAGTGGAAAGTGTTCATTATTCACTCACCTTCTCTTCAAAATTTCTGTCATTCATGTACCTGCTTTGTCCACAACTACCTTCCATCTCACTTCAATAGTCTGTTGTCTGTCAATTTAACCTGCCTCTGTCTCAGCACTGCCTGAATGGAAGATTTAAATGTCGGATAGTGCAGATGAAAATTTGCACATAACTTTGGGGGGGGGGGGGGGGGGGATTACTCTAATACATCTAAATTTTGTCTGTCGTTATTTTGTTTTTGCCAAACTGGGAAAATGTAAATCAAATATATATTGAATCGAGAACCCTGTGATTTTTTGCACACACCTTCACAAAACCTGTAAGCGTTTTACAAAAAATACTCTCAACTTGTTCTTTTCACTAAATGTAGTGAAAAGTGAAGTTTGCCTCAGGGATTGTAATTTATGACCTTGATTTTGGCATTTTGTTGACCATAGACAACCGACATGGGACAGCATCAAATAACAATTTTCCATTGAACTTGATCAATGTATGGAGTAGTATTAATATATTCACCACCAAAGATTTACAGACCCCTCATGTAAAAAAACAGAAATAGTAACAAATTGTACAGAAATGAATGAATATTTTTGTGTTGAATAAATCATATGTTCCAAATTATGTAGATTTAGCAAATTGAACAGCATAGTTGATCCACAGGTACCATCTGTGAATAGCTGTAATTTCAGTACATTTTTGTGTACTGGCGGTATTAAAATAGCAGCTGCGAACAAGGGCCCACCCATGATATCTGGCTGATCAAAGATATAAGTGCCCAGGGCTCTAACACACTCAAATACGGTGTGCCTATTTGGGTTGATCAAAGGTAAAAGCGCCCAGGGTTATATCATGATTGAATACAGTGTATGTGTTTGAGTCAATCAAAGGTGAAAGGGCTCTAACATGATCGAGTGCGATATGTTTCGGCCAACTAAAGGTAAAAGCACCCAGAGCTCTATAAACAAGAAATGCGATATGTTTAAACCTATCAATGGTTAAAGCACCTAGGGCTGTGATAACACTAACAGGATAGGCGTGCACCGTGGTACGTTTGCAGCTGAAAGCAAAATTTTAGACAAAAGATTTACTGTGTTTTTACATACACATCTTGCATGCTTTGTACACTTATCTTTCAGTTCACAGCAGCTACGTCTTCAAGACCATCCTCCAGTAATTTCTATCATATTTATGAAAATTGGGTTTAGAGCATTACCACAGAAAAATATATGTTATTATTATTATTAGCTGAAATATATACTTTTGTAAAAATTTCAACTTAGTATTACCAATTAAACGAAGGTTACATCTTCCATGTCTAGGTAGTGATACATATGATAGTGTGTTTCACAACAAAAAGAAATATTTGATTTTTCATATAAATTGTTCCATTTTAAAGAGGTGAGTGTATATATTATACTTAGCTGCCCAAAACACAGCAATATTCCAAAGCTGTAATTACGGCAGAGTTTTAAAATACATACAAATTTAGAATGTACGCACATGTAATATTGACTAGGATTTTGCAAGACACGATATTGCTGCATGTTGTATTTCTTACGGGCTTTTATGTTCTGAAATATGATTTGGTGCAGTAATTCAGTGAAAGTATTTGACTTGTTCGTCTCTGTGCTTAATGCGGTGAGATCGTAAAATTTTTGTACTTTTTTGTTCATTTGTTGAAAGGTTTGTATATGTATGTGTCGTGCTTTGATATACTGATTGAAAATTAGTCTAAAATGATGTACAAGCATTCTCACATGACCAGTACAATATTCAATGAATATGTATGTTGTAATAGAATTTGTCGTTCAAAATTCAGTTGACTGTTACAAATTTTTAATAGTTTTTCTCAGTCAACTGTGTTGTCTGTTCCAAAAAATAGCAATCTACTAAATAATTTGTATAAAGAGTGTTTTTTATGTGAAAAAAAATTAGTAGTCCGAAAGGTTCAGACGTTGGTTCGCTTATGTAATCAGACTCAGGTGAATGAGTGCATTATATATATAAGGGGAAGGAAGGCTAATTCTGTGCTCAAATTATTCATCATATTGTACTGATTATGTGACAATAGTTGCACAGGTAATAGTGGCACAGGTGCCAACTAATATTTTTGAAGAAGAAAAAAACGATGAGAATTCTTGATGAATTTCAGTGTATTTCTACTGTACATCAACAATCTTAACCCTTTCCCTACAAGACCAGTCCCGATAAGATTGAAGAAGTTTTAGGAACATTCCAGAAGATTTCATTGTAACTAAGTCCCAAAATCACAGATGTACACATGAACAATGAAAATGAAAAGGATTGATCTGAAATTTAAGAATTTCAGTTATGAAATTTAGGAGGGAAAAATTTCTGTCTGCAATTTTTGGCAGAAACAATGCATGTCAAATTTTGGAGGGAAAAAATTCCAAAAATATTTTCTTTCAAATTTTGTTGGGAAAAAAATTCTGTCACTTAATTTGGAGGGAACACATTTCTGTCCCTGAAGTTATGATAAGGAATACTTTCTCACCAATTTCTTCCGCATAAATTTTGGTGGAAAAGACTTTGTGTTTTGGTAGTTTCTATGTCTTGTAGTGAAATGGTTAAGAATCATGTGTTGTGTTTACATGTATGTGTTTGTACATGTACATGTATGTATGTACTAAAAATGCTACTATGCATATATTAAACCCAAGTATTTTTTACTCCCATGTTATACCAAGCCAGTAGTGTCTTACCCCAAGCATGTAACATTTACAGAATTGAGAAATTGGAGTTATGCAATATAAGAATGAAGACTATGAGTGTTTTCATAAAGACATTGATATGATTCGCTGAAACTTAATGAACATTCAATTTGCATATTGACAAAGCCAATGAGAATAGACAGAATACAGCTGTGGCAAGTTAAGTGTGGCTTTTGCACTGAAGGATGTAGGTAACTTGTGTGTACATAAACAAAGAAACCATCGTTGCATCAAATAATTATTTATGATTATGTAAGGGGTGAAAGTTATTGGGTGATCTAACGCTATGGTGGCATGGCAAACTTCAAGTTCACTTCCAGTCAAGAATAATAACCAAAGCAACTTTGGTTTCTATTTTTAATGTCTAAAGCGCAAAGACTACACTTAGCTTGCCGGCACTGTAAGGAGCATCACATCATATATTTGTCTTATAGTATTTCCTTGTGTTTTTTGATGATGATTTCACATACTACTGTACAGACGTTGGTGGATATTTTTCTCAGGAAGAGCTTTTCCAGTGATGTTATGTTTCTGTGTATATTATTTTACAAAAAAAAAATTTGAATTCATTCATCTCATACTTCTGATCGATATATTATATAAATTATTTCTATTGGTTTTGTTCAGTTAATAAATGCAGTGATGTATTAAAGTCATTTGTCTGATGTGGTTTTTTTTCTACTGATATGATTTGCACTGTGGATTGCTGGATGGACAAATAAACATGAGGAGATCAGCATATTACCACAGTTTCCATTTTGACATTCGTAAAACTCAGAGAAAGAGAGATGGACTTTCTTCACAAGGACAGCTACATCAAAAAGGGATGTTACAATAATTGAAAATACAAATGGTCCCTACTATCCCTTTAGAATTGCATTCATCACATGAATACAAGATGCAGCTGCATAATCGAACTGATGTCACAGAGTTCAAATCCACAATCCCCCTTCCCCTTGTTTAAGATTAGCGCCCTCTACGGCCAGGAGCTATGGTGATAGTAGAGTGCTGCTTTAGTCCAAATGCTTTGAACTCATTTAAGGTCGTGTATTTTTTTGTGGATTAATTATGTGTGTGTGTGTGTGTCTGTGTCTGTGTCTGTGTCTGTGTCTGTGTGTGTGTGTGTGTGTGTGTGTGTGGTGTTTGACTGGTTGTCAGTATTATTTCCTTCAAAACGTAAAGATTATTACATAATAATTATGTAGAAAGTTATATGACTCAATTGGCCATGATTCCAATTTCCAAGAGAGGAATCAATATGAAGACCCCCCCCCCTCTCCATATAATTTAATACCTTCTAAATTAAAACTTAGCAGTAAAAAACAAATTGAAATACCACAAGCGTTAATTGACAATACAGGCAATAAAAGGAAATGATTTGGGAGGGGATCACATGTCTGGTGCTAAATCTGAAGTCGGGGTGAAGACATGTGGCCGGTCAAGTTACCGAAAATCAATTTAGGAAAATAGTGTGTATGTATTAATGCTTCCAGGCCTCGAGATGAAAGAACAATTCAGTAAACTTGCATATTATATGTATTACGAAGCGGAAAGTGGTCCAAAAATCATTGACAACATGTATATGTTTGAAACATTCAAACTGTCTTCACGCCCCAGTCTTCATACATCGGTCTGGTGGTAGGCCTACAGAGTATTGCTGGTCCCGTCATTGAGACAGCTGATGTTTGCACATGTCTAGATATAAATATAACCATATACGGTGAATAAGTGACAGCTACTCAAGACGGATAACTCAAAGACTAATAGTGTGGTCAGATGTCACTGGTGGTACATAGTGGAGCCCAGTCACCGAATTGCTTCACACCGTCAACGCAGGAATCGAATTAGGTAAGAGAGAGTATTTACTCAAAAGTCCTAATAGCCAAGACTTTATCTAAAAGAATTGAGTCCTTTTTTTACAAGTTTTGTAAATAGTACACACACATATTCAAGTCACGCTTTACACGGTTTTTACATACTAACGGTAAATTTATATGTGTGTATGAAATAAGGGTCTGTACACCGATAGCGTACATATTAAGTTTAACTGTTGTGTTATTTGCATTTTATGATCAGTACCCAATCATATTAGAGTATACCTTTTATTGATATCATGAATGTAGTACGAAGATCTCCACTTAGGCTGATGGGTGTATGTTGGTACATAGCAATAAATATATATATATATAGTTTCACCATAGACCCTACACTCGTATAGGATCTATGGTTTGTCCAATGTTTGCATAAGCTTACAATAGAAGTTAGTCCAATTGTGACATTTCTGTAGTTCTCGGAACCAGCCATGTATAGCAAATAGCAACAAAAAAGAAACCAAAAAAAAAAGAGAACAAAACTTGGCTCTTCAGGACATGACTTCTCAACTTTTGTACTAAAAAAACCCCGAAAACTCACAAATGACGTTGGCAACTTTGTGTGAAAAAATAAAACATGTGGGATATATAAATTACTGCCGTATAGCCTGAAAAGAAACCCACCCTGACAGAGACGTATGAAAACGAATTTAAGCATAACTTCATAAGCTGTCAGAGTGTCAGAGACTTGTACAAGTAGAGTTTGTATTGCATTGATTGCTGCCATAGAATCGTTTACTGAGAATTGCAACTAAAATGAAAGTAAATGTAACAAGCAGGTTCTGTACTTGATAACGAGTAAATGGAAAATTTCATGGCCTGAATGTTAATTTGTTCTAAAATCTTTACTGAACCAAGACTATTAACCACGTATTGACTCCGTCCATTTCTAGTCGTAGAATTATGTGTCCTAGAATATTTCCCCAACAGGGGGGGGGGGGGGGGAGGGTCGTCATCGACTGACACTGTGACAGCATGATTATAAATTTTAAATGAAGGTGGTCTCGTATAATTTGGGCAATTCTGATCAAACAATATCATTGTCGAACAATTCGTTGAATTACAAGTATAAAACGGTCTTGTAAATGTAAGAACGTTTGTTTGTAAGATTTCTACACCCTGTCACTTTGAGTATCATTGTCATGGTGATGACCTCAGAAGTTGACCTCATTGATGATAAATACTAAAGAGGTAGAACTATACCTACAATAGGTAATAATTCAAATCGACAGTTTTTGAATTGGATTCGGTCAACTGTGTGGGTCATAATATCAGAATGTTATCACACGAATAATCCTGTAAAGACGACGAAGTACCAAAGATTGAGTTACTTCCAGAAGAAAAAAAAATTAAATTTGTTGATGAAAATGTTCAGTCTGGTTTCTGGTAATACTAAATTATGAGATATGAGATATGATATTTGTATTGGGTCATAGGTCATAGATCATACCTATTGGTTTGTCTATGCAGCATGTATGTGTGAACAGCTTTGCTTAGACAAAATTAACACCCGATGAATGTACAACGAAGCATCGACTCTCATATGAACCTTATTGGTTATTTTGTTTACTTCAAACAAATAAGTCATAATAGTTAACATGAATCATACATGAACAACACGCCATACAATATCATTCAATATTAACACCACTGTCTTCTATTAACCACTACTGAACTCGATTCAAATAGCCACCCTTGAGACAGACAGGCAGACATACAGACAGACAGACTGACAGACAGACAGACAGTCAGACATATCTAGTCAGACAGACAGACAGACAGACAGACAGACAGACAGACAGACAGACAGACAGACAGACAGACAGACAGACAGACAGACAGACAGACAGACAGACAGACAGACAGGCAGGCAGGCAGGCAGGCATACAGGCATACAGGCAGATGGATGGTGGATAAATATTTACCATCAGTCAAAATGTTGTATTACAGTATTTTTGTCTGGACATAACGTACCATTTCTTTGAGCGATTGCCATGAATTCTACCAACTTGTTTTCGTATACGTCTGTTTGGCCTACAAGGTAAGGCTGTCATGGATTTTATTTTTTATTTTCAATTATAATTGTCTACAAATGCAAAACAACAAGTCTTACAAAGAAAATAAAGAAAACAATTAAAGGAACACGATTGAATGATTATAGTATTTTTGTGCATTCCTCTTGTTGTAATAATTTAATAATTAATAACAACACGAATGTCAAATATGAATGTTACATTATAATGTGTGTGTGCGTGTGCGTGTGGGTGTGCGTGTGCGTGTGCATGTGCGCGTGTGCGTGTGCGTGTAACTTTTCGGTTTGCGTACACGTTCTACTTGTGGTTGTGGTTGTTTTCATTTTCATTCCCCATTTCTAATTTGAGACTTTTAATTATATAGAAATCAATTCCGATATACTTTAATTTTAAAACTCTCTACTCTGTACTTGTAACTTACTGTTCTATTACAGTGTACCTGAATTCGAAACAGATGACACATGTGAAGCATTATACGGTATTAATATAGCTCTCTTCGTTGCAAGCGTAAGTGTACATCAATTTCGATTCCAAACATCGCCAAAACAATCGGAAAAAGTCAGAAAATATTTTTTCCTGGCCACCATTTGTTTTCTCTTACCGGGCATTTCTTTTCCATGAAATTTCCATTTTCTATTTTTTTTTACATCGAATATTTTATAAACGCATGAATGTACATGCTTTGTTCGAAAAAATATTAAGAAATACCAATTAATGACGTCGACATTCTAATAAGCCGTGCCTCAGTCCTCCAGAGAATTGTCCCAGGGTGACGACTACTTCCGCCCTCAGACCACTATAGAGTTGTCTGAGCTCCACCCCAAAACCCGAGGAAATTTCAATTCTATAAGTATGCTATTTTAGTTTATTTCATGAGTACAATTTTGCCTTTAAAAACAGTTACAGATATCATAAACAATATAGATAATATATAAACAATATAAATAATAAATTTTGTATGTTTGATTGCAGTTTGCGACAGTATTTGCTCTGAGTTTCTTACAGCGCAGAAAGTTTTTGTGGCCACATCGTCTCCATGGCCGCCCAGGCATTGTGTAGTGAGTGTGCAAGTTCTAGTTACTTTTTGATCTATTCTCGGTTACCCAGACTCTCGCCACTGGGAGCTCTACTACCTACGAGACCACCCCGGCGAATTTCTCGTTTGGGGTGGTCTCGTAGGCAGAGCCCCCAGCGGCGAGAGTCTGGGTAACCGAGAAAGTTTGTTCAGGATTAGCCCTCGATATAATACTATTCGTGTCAATGGGTGCAATTTGTGATAATTCACAGTGGTATGCAAAATTAATGCATGTTGCAAAGTTCACCGAACAATTTGAGTTTGGATAACAGGTTTTACTGAATGGCTAGAACAGTTACTTAATATGTCATGCATGCGCACACGAGCCAAGCTGAACAAAAAATATGGAATATATAGTATGGTACGGTTCTACGTCACGACAACGCGCGCTACGCAATCTGTTCTGCTGTGTTCGAAATATGAGTCAAAAAGTTCAAAATTGTCATTACTTTCCCCGATTTTCTTTGATATTACTGGTATAATAATGCTATTCTCTAAAAATTTTCTTCATTCAGCCGGAAAATACTCGTGATCTCAGTAAGCACCTTAGGTAGCTCGTATTTATTTTCCTTTGCTGAACGGAGAAAAAGTTTGGGGAATAACATCTAATCATCATTCATATTATACGTTATAACCGTTAAACCAGGGACGTATAAACACCGAACAACTACTGGGTACCATTTTGTCCCGAATTGTAAAATTAACGTAACAACAACGTAACAATGTGTACAAAAGTTTTGACAATATATTCAACCAGATATTAAATAACTTTATTTAAAATGTTTGATTAATCATAAGTTGAGGTCATCACAGCATGTTGCCTTGGCAACCGATCATGAGTCAAAATGATAATTTTAGAATTCGTAGAAGTTGTGACGATTAAACAAGTGAATCTATCATGAGAGAATGGTTGCAATACTAGGTAGCTTATTTTTTTTTATTTTTTTTTTTACCAATTTACAGTCCAATTAATGTACTAGACGATCGAAAATATCGCTACAGTTATACAGCCGCTTTTGGGTTGGCGTCTTCTGTTGTTGTCAACTATTTCATTGGGATCATATTTCTTGGCGAAGATTTGAGGACAATCGAAGGCTTACCAGATTATCTCAAAGGTAAGGATTAAATGTATTCATCAAAACACACGTAATCCCTCTCACGTGACCACTGTATGAACTTTTTGTGCGGTGCAGGCAATCACCATCGAAATTACACTCCGACCGTTGATGGCGCTCTTTACTGTCCATTGTATGCTATCAATGTCGCCATCAATAGTCCGAGTATTGAAATATAAAATCCCCCAATCAACTTGTCTTTTTTCATGTAAATATTAAATTGTACAGGTAGATTTTAAAATATCCTCATTCCTGTCTTCGTAGTTTTGTGGATGATCTTCATTGTTCTTCTGTATGGCTTCCTTTACTACCCAATCTTCATTGCCATTACCATGAAGTCGATTATCACGTACGCCATCGGAACTCTTTTCTCATGGATGTTCTTTATCAATGAGATCCTAAAACTGTTTTTGTGCACTTACGGAACTCCGGTAAGGAATATGGAACATTTGTTGAAACTTCTATAACAACCAAATACATGTGAAAAACAAATAAAGATGTTTTAAAGCATTTAAAAAAAAATAAAAGGTGACGTTTTTCCACATTGTGGCTAATTTAAATATGGACGTCATAATGAATGAATGAATGAATGAATGAATGAATGAATGAATGAATGAATGAATGAATGAATGAATGAATGAATGAATGAATGAATGAGTGGGAAAATGAATGAATGAATGAACGAACGAACGAACGAATGAATGAATGAATGAATGAATGAATGGATGGATGGATGGATGGATGGATGAATGAATGAATGAATGAATGAATGAATGGATGGATGGATGGATGGATGGATGGATGGATGGATGGATGGATGAATAAAGATCGATATAGATAAATGAATTAATGAATACACGGACGATGATATAAAACTTTTTATTACTCACACCCCTTTCTATTCTGTTCTCCATTTGTTCTGTCTCTTCTGAGTCCATATTTTCTAGTTTTGGTTTACCATAATTCTATTATTTTCCCATCCTCAGTTTATAGTATAGTTGTATATTTGTTAATAGTTGACAATATTTTTTTACGTAGGTATCATGGCAGGGTTTCTTATTTCAACTACCAGTTGTCTTGTGTGCTGGATTTTTATCAGTGCGATTCCCAGTGTTCTTGGTAAAACTAATCCTAGAGTGCAGGAAAACGGGGGAAGTGCAAATAAACGTGAGTTCAAATTTTACGGATTTCAGACTCAGACCGCTTTAGAAAATGACAGATGTGCACGTATAGCAAGTTGTATAATAGTAGTCACCACTTGCAGGTTTATGTAAAATGCAAAGATATGAGTGGGCGAAGGATTATTGGTGTATGCTGTAAATATAAGACTATATACCATTTCGGATTCATGTTCAGTATGGTAAAACGATTTGTTATAATAAGAGGCGGGAGGGTGTCGGGATTGTGATTGGTTGCGGGGGGGGGGTCATAGATCATGGCGTATTGTCACTTACAGAAAGACGGAACGTTTCTCTCTTTTTAAAGTGTAAATCGTCGTAAACAACTTACCTCTAAATTTACGGCAGCGCTTATAAATTTCGTTTCTTCAGATAGAAAGTATAAAGTCGATGAGATCGGTGATGGACTAAATAAACCATATTATATACAAATATTATTTTTTTGAAAGTTGAAGATAAAATGATGCCATTTAGTACTACACTGATGGAGCTCAAAATCAAATTAATAATACTTTTGGAAGTTTGATAAAAAACACCAGGCTTATGGCCTCTTTACCTACCTTTACACGAACTCTCAAGGAAACTTGAAATTCATTTGTGAATGTCAAATTAATACTAATAGGCCTCAACTATCTTCTCAAATGTTGGCGTGTAATACATGTCTCTGTACTTCCAACGTGTTGTGCCAAGTATTATTAATCCAATTCAGTTATTTACTACCCATGTTTGTAACAGGTTCCACTTGTGAATGCTTCGTCTGTCGCTGGTTGTATAACGTTACCGTTGTTCACTTACATAATTAATGTTTTATCTTACACAGTTTGTTGAAAGCATGTCTAGTAATTACCAAACTAGATACGTTAAAAAGCTGTTGTATGGTCACAAAAATGATGGAAATGAAAAAGAAAATGATAGGTGGGTAAATCACGTCTATCGATCTCTCCCCTTAATTGCGAGTGGCTGCAATGATTTTTGGCAAAGCAGTTTATTCGTGCGTTACTTCATCTACACTATACAGGAGACTAATAAACGACAGAGGGATATTTACATGCTGCGATATGTAACAATTACTTGGTCAAAAATGTGGAATATAGTGGATTGAATGTACACTAGATATTTATTTGTATTAAAGCTGGGGAGTCACGGTTAGG
>NC_135560.1:11157597-11242597 GCF_964340395.1 Glandiceps talaboti | reverse complement strand
ACTAATCACAAAACACGATATATCTCAGAGTACGTACAAAAATAGATAAATAGATACATAGATACATGCATAATAGATACATACATAGATAGATAGATACCTAGATACATAAAAGATAGATACATAGATAGATAGATACATACATAGATAGATACATATATACATAGAAATGCATAAGGAACGAGTTATAGAGTCCTAATAAATAAATAAATAAATAAATAAATAAATAAATAAATAAATAAATAAACACAATACAATAAATAGATTCATAGATAGATAGATAGATAAATGCACACATACATACACCATAGACGGTGGAGAAGACCCACTGTCTATGCATACATACATGTAGATGCATACATAGATTCATATATACATAGATACATAGATACATAGATACATACATACATACATACATACATACATACATACATACATACATACATACATAGAAACATAGATGCATACATACATACATACATACATACATACATACATACATACATACATACATGCATACATGCATACATGCATACATATATACATACATACATACATACATACATACATACATGCATACATGCATGCATACATACATACATACATACATACATACATACATACATACATACATGCATACATGCATACATACATGCATACATGCATACATGCATACATGCATACATACGTACATACGTGCATACGTGCATACGTGCATACATGCATACATACATACATACATACATACATACATACATACATACATACATACATGCATACATGCATACATGCATACATACATACATACATACATACATACATACATTTGTGTAATTAATTACTGATTAAATTTCTTATTTCTTTTTTGATTATATATATTTCTTAATTTTATTTCTTTGATTGAAGACCACTTATTGTCGTCGGATTACTAGTCACAGTCGGACAGTACCTGATGGCAAGATTCGTGTTCCTTCAGAACAAAGGCAGAAGCTTTGCCTTGGATAACAGGTACACCATAGTTTATGTTACCGAATTTAAATAGTGATGTGTAATTAATATTCTGAATCAAAGCGTTCTTTTTGCGGCTAACCAATGTAGGCTGAGTCTATGATGATAACATCATCTTTGTTTTCGTTTCAGACGTCTATTTCACAACTTCACTTATTTTATGTTCTTCTACAACGTTTTCTTGGGACTTTATTCATGTCTGATGAGAATCTTAAAATCAATGCTAATTGGTGCATTTGTGTTATCTCGTATTGATCAGAGTACACTACCGAGAAAATACGAGAGTTTCGACCCAGGTAATTGGCAACATACTTTTAATTGTCACGTGACTCATACATGCTGTGAGACCAGAACACAGTATATAGCCTTGGCGTGGCGTGGTGTGGTGTTGTGTGTTGTGGTGTGCTGTAGTGCGGTTTGATGTGGCGTGGTGTTGAGTGGTTTGATGTGGTGTGGTGTGGTGTGGTGTTGTGTGGTGTTGTGTGGTGTAGTGTGGTTTGATATCGTGTGATGTGGTGTGGTGTGGTGTGGTGTGGTGTGGTGTGATGTGATGTGATGTGGTGTGGTTTGATGTGGTGTGGTTCGATGTGGTGTGGTGTATGTGGTGTGGTGTGTATATGAATATTTAAATATATACATGTGTCAACCAGGGAACAATCATAGTAGTAAAAGAAACCGTACTGTACATGTAATTGTTTTACGTTTTTTTTGCTTTCCAGGTTTTCGCGCATATGTTGGGTTCTTGCAGCTAGAAAATGCCCACACCCACCCCGTACTGGTAACGTTCTGCAATGTACTACTAGGCATACAAAACACTAAAATGACGACATCCGGTGATGAACGTAGATCAACAATGGCTGAGCTTGTAGTGAACATGGCACCTGGCGATGGTATGTTTTATCTTTGAATGTATGCCAACGTACAATTAACAAGATATTTCTGAAAAAGTGAAAAGTTGCCAGCAAAGGTTTGGCGTATTTGCAATACAGACTTCTAGTGAACTGGAGCGTTAAGGTGGAATATGTGGTCCAACATATATTATGAAGCAGTCGTCTACCTCACACATACACCCCTCGAGGTCCTACACTACAAAAAGATAGAAAGTTGTAGGGACACTCAAAGAAAACTTTTTTTTTCTGATCAGCATAAATTTACATGATTTAGGAGAGACTTTTGTCCAAGTGAACTCGGACTTCATGGAAATAAGGCAAATTCAACTTGTTACCTGGTGATAGGAAGTTGGGATGACATCGTATTTGTCAGCAAACAAAGAAACAAAGAAACAAAGAAACAAAGAAAAAAACAAACTAACAAACAAACAAACAAACAAACACACACACACACACACACACACACACACACACACACACACACACAACCATACACGGACTTCATCCAGACATGCCTACATCATCATCATCATCATCATCATCATCATCACTTCATCATTTTTATATATTTTTAGGAGAGAACACTGCTGGGTTAAAACGTATGATAGAGTCTGGTAGACGTCGGCAAATGGTTCGGAATCGTTGGTTAGTGGCACTGACATTGGCCAGAAACCCAGGTTTGCAGCTGAAACGCTCCCATGCCATACGGAGACGATCATCAATGGCAGAGAACATTGATATCGTTATTGATGACGTCATTACAACCGCAATCGCACCAGGAATGATTGATTTCGTCAGTGGCGTTTCATTTACATAGTGATACTATGGAAACATACTCACTGTATTTCCGTTTAGATTCACTCGTACAACTTTATCATTCCCAAGTAAGACCCGCTTTATTAGTCAAGGTATAGGCGTTTGTTTGCGTTTCAGTACGCAAGGGTATCATAGACAGGTTAAAATAATGTAGTTGTTTGTTCTGTACAGTTTAAAAAGGTTCTCGCATGTGTTTTTTGTACTCTTCATAACTTAATGTTATTACTAGTGATTTAAAATGTTGTCTGTTTCAAAACCTGTGTACAGAAAACAGAGAGAGAGAAAAGTGCAAATGACCCAAAATGGCAAAAAGTAATCACTGATACATTGATTAAATAAAACAACCCCATATCAAAGCTTTTTGTCACAGTAACACCTTATCTATTTGGGGTTTTCTTAGCAAATGTGATAAATTTTACATAATTTTTTCAATTTTGTTCAAGGTTTGGTTATCTCTTTCAAAACTTACACTTTACAAGTAAAAAATACTGGAAAATAAAATGGAAAGGTGTTTGAAATATCAAAAAAGTGTAAGAAAATAAAACCCCAGACGAGATCAGAAGGTGTTTAGTACACTAAATTAAAAAGTTACGGCGATCTGGGTTATACACAATACATACACATGTACAGGCAATGGTATATTGTAATTGCAATGTATGCAGACAAACTGCTATTTTGTATATGGTTGCGTATACCATCAGTACATTAGGAAAAAAATCTTATTATCAAAAGTGTGGTTGTCCTTGACATCAGAGGGCAAATGGTCCCCATAGATAATGCATGGAAAATTCACTAAAATTGTTTTCATGGCAAACTAGTCATCATAACACTTTTATAGGAACAATATTTCCATGTTGATCATGGAATTATGTTATCAAATGTTTTTTGGTTGCCATGGTAACTAGCATTATATAATAACATTAAAACTAAATATTTGAGCCAAAGTATATAGTATTGGCTCAAAAATGCATGAATACTCATGTTACTCAAATTGGTGGATTAAAGTACACATATATAATTAAAATGTGGTTACATATTTGCTGTAATTATCCTGTTGTCGTAAAACCAATAGCCACTTTATGTCAACGCTTAACATATGTCCACGTGCGTATTATTATTCGTTGCGTATAGCAGAGAAATTGTACTATGGCTAGAGAGAATGCAAGTATCCTCGAGTTTCTCAAAGTACCTGATTTCGAAGGTTTGAAAAAACATAATTAGTTATCTACTTTGATCAACTGCCCAGCCATCTACGTACAAAATTGGATGTCTCGTGCAATTGATCAATCACCAGTATTGTACTTTGCGATCAATACAGTGAGGGCTACAGGTAACATAAATAATGTGGTACATATAGCTAGTGTAGCTATCATCCATATGTATTCATTTCCTTGAGACAGACCTGAAATGATAGAAATACAAACTATGTATGATAAACATGAAACAATATTAATCTAAGCATTACATCTTAGAGAATTGAGAATACAATTAATATCCATAAACACGCTATGTCACTTGGAAAGTAAATTCGATCTTTAAATGTATATAAAAAAGATATACAGCGAGGCATGTCAGTGCTGAGTTATATATCCTACTTATACGATGCCTCACTTGATAGCATCCGGCGTATAAGTGTTGATGATTTGATGATGTTCTTTATACCATTCAGCCTGATCTCTGCTTTTCACTTATACACTTGGACTTACAGTGTTTTTTTATATAGCTGATGAGTATTGATGTCTACTGTTGTGTCATTAATGTCGAGACTGGCAACGTGTTGATTTGTCTGTCTGTCTGTCTGTCTGTCTGTCTGTCTGTCTGTCTGTCTGTCTGTCTGTCTGTGTATGTATGTATGTATGTATGTATGTATGTATGTATGTATGTATGTATGTATGTATGTATGTATGCATGCATGCATGCATGCATGCATGCATGTATGTATGTATGTATGTATGTATGTATGTATGTATGTATGTATGTATATATGTGTGTGTGTGTGTGCGCGTGCGTGCGTGCATGCATGCATGCATGCATGTATGTATGTATTTGTTTCGTTAAAATGTCAAAATAAATGTACGTAAAAGTGTGACATTTCTCAAAGGAATGGCGATTGTTGTTGACCCAAAGCATCTAGCATATTGTCAGTTAAAGCTACCAGTTCTAGTCAGGACTTTACATGTATCTGAACGTTTTGAGGGTGTTGTACCTCTCTACACTCTATTTGTTGAACACCCAGGGTCTTATCCACCCTTTCATCTGTTCCGTATTCTCAAAGTCGACGTCTGTCAATATACACTTTTATATGGCATTAGTAATTCCACAAAAGTGGATAATTTCAAAACAAAACCTGTACGTGAAATACTTAGGTATCCAAAATATAGCCTAGAACCTTTTTCTTCATTACAGAAAGCATAACATTAGCATTTTATTGTCTTAAAGACAAACGTTTTAACAATACACTTGAACTTGGGCTATAATTCTATATGACGTACAGAACTAGGGAGCTGTTATCAGGAAGTAACAGTTATTGTTGGTGTATTCTTAGTCTGAGAGCTTGTAGTTGGTAATATTATATGGAAAAATTGGGGTTGAAAATGTACATACCAAATTGACAGTGCTCTTCATCTGAATTGTCACCACAGTCATTATCATTGTCACATTCCCAGTGATGAGGAATACAGTTATTATTACTACAGGTAAAACTGGCAGTATCGCAACCTGAAAATATAAAACAGTCATAACTTTTGCATTGAAATGAATTCTGTCCATGGTATTACTAAGAGGCAAGAAAATTGTCATGATTGCTGAGATTAGGGAGTTATTTCCCAAAAATGGTTTCTTTTGTTATTATAGGAACTCAGTTTAATAGTTATTGTAGATCCTTCCATCCTAACGTTTTGTGATTCTAGAATCCTACCTTCATACTCCAATTGATTATTGAACCGACAGATGTTGAAATCATCTGTATTGTAGATTCCAATATTTTCACAATTGATTCATTTTTTGTACACGCATAAATATCATTACTTTGTTATCAAAGAGAACTCTATCACTACTTCGTTGGGAAATATACGTGGTGAACTGGCTTCACTACAAAAGATTGGCGACACTGTTCAAAGAACTGTCGGTACTAACTTGTGTTGCCTAATGTATATCACTCTGGGACATGACAATTCTCAAAGGAATGGCGATCATTATGGATCCTAAGCATCCTGTCATTTCGAGCTACCCGTTCTGGTCAAGACTTTACATGTGTCTAAACGTCCGGAGAGTGTTATACCTCTCTACAGTCTACTTTTTTAACCACCTAGTGTCTTATTCTCAAAGTCGACATGTGCCAATACACATGACGCTAGTAATTCCACAAAAGTGGATAATTTCAAAACAAAAACTGTTACGTGAAATATTGAGGTTGCACAAATACAGCCTAGGGCCTGTTTTCTCTTCTTTCTTTTTTTTAAAAAAAGAAGCATAAATTTAGCATTTTTTGTCTTATATAAGGCAAGTATTTTGACGTTTCCAGAAACTTGTATTTGTTCTGTTAAATGTCAAAATAAATATCTAAAAGTGTGGTATTTACATCACCATGAAATGTAGATTTGAGTTGAAAGAAATATGGTCCTCAAGATAGCCTTCTACGTCAGAATATAGTGGTGTGAAGGGTTATTGCGCTTGAACTTGGGCTATAATTCTGTATGACCTACAGACCTAGGAGGATGTTATCAGGAAGTAACTATAACAGTTTTTGATGCAGTTATTATTACTACATGTACAAGTAAAACTGTCAGCATTGCAAACTGAAAATATAAAAATGTTATAACTTTGGGACTGAAATGAATTATGTCCATGGTATTGCTAAGAGACAAGAAAATTGTCATGAATGCTGAAATTAGGGACTTGCTTCCCAGAAATGTTTTTTTTGTCCTAGGAACTCAGTTGAGTAATTATTGGCGATCCACCCATCGTAAAGGTTTGTGATTCTAGAATACAACTACCGCCATACTTCAATAGATATTCAAGCGACAGATGTTGCAAACATCTGTATTGTAAATTCCAATATTTTCACATTTCATACATTTTTGTACACGTGGAGAAATACATCATTTTGGATCTAACATATTGGCATTTCGGGCTACTTGTTTTAAGTCAAAACTTTACATGTATCTGAACGTGTATTGTCATTGCAATCTCAGCTTGTCTGACTAGTAATTTCTCTGAAGTTAGCTTCGAATACATTATTTGGTAAGCCAATACCATAACCATTACCACTTCTATGCTAAATTGAACATTGGTAATTGTGCTTGTCATTCTAGATCTATTATAAAGGTTGGACTTCGTCGATAGAGAAATGACCTATTATCTTTTATATTTTTTATCGTTTATACTTTATGTTGACACAGAGTCGACATAAACTGTTCACAATTATTTTGCTATTTCAGATTACGCCTAGAGTTGACTCAGAGTAGACACACCTGTTGTAGTCTGAACCCCTGCTGCTTCAACCCCGACGTGTTTTTTTAGAGAAAAAGAGAGATAATTATGACATTGAGAAGCTACATTAAAAAACTTGTGAATTATTTCCTTTTTTTAAATATAGTAAAGACAATATTTATGTGAATTGCTGAGAAAGTATCCAGTATTTGATAAAACTACAAGAACAGGTGTACTGCACCCAGTCAAAAGTTGTATATATTGAAGCACTGATATACATTATTTGCATTGTCAGTGTAAAAAAGAATACATTGTTAAAGTTAACCAAAATATTTTCATGACTGTATTAAAGCTTGCAGTGTGCGTATATTAGGAATTATGAAATGCGAAAAAAGAATACATTAAAGTTTAAGGAATCAGCTTTAAAATGAATAAACACTAACGCCGTTCTACACCCCACTAAACAGATACATATGAGTTAAAAGTGAGAATGGGTTATTATCTTACCAGTGGTGAGGTTGATCCTGGAAAACATTACAATTGCAGTATATAATCTTAACCACCACATGGTGCAGTTGGATCTTTTATGGCGAAATCTATGATTTCTAAAGCTACATGACAGAGTTTTGATCAGTTACTTCTTTTCATGTGTGGACTTATGATTGGTCAGTTGCGTACGTGACGAATTAAAGCTAAAGCTCACCAACGGTTACATGAATATATAAATTACCTATTCAAATAGCTAGCCCGGGAGATTTAAGTTTAACCATACCGTTCAGAACGACAAGATACCACAGAGATACAACTCAGAAATCGTCGGAATTTCAGCCTTTCTGTTCATTTTGCTGTCAATTGCGCCTGGTAAAAATGTGAGTTCTAAGCATATATGTTCTAGCGAGGTGGAATTTTTACTGAACGTCAAATTATGGCATTTTTTTAGGATATGAAATCTATACTACTCGCTTTTGGGTAGGGATCAGTTTCAACTTTTTTTTGGTATCTCCATTGGTGACTATTGGGGGGGGGGGGGTAGTATTTCTTTGTTCGTTAGCCCCCGCCAGACGTACATTAGTCCGGGACAGGGGCTTATAGATTGGGTGCCGTCCGTCCGTCCGTCCGTCCGTCCGTCCATGCATGCATGCATGCGTGCGTCCGAACGTCCGTCCGTCTGTCTGTCAGTGCGAGCGTCCAGAGCTATATCTTGGACATTCATTGGCCGACTCTCAAACTTAGGCAATGTATAATGAACTATGGCTTACATTTACACGCCAAATATTTTTTCTGCTCTGACTAAGCATAATTGAGAGATGTACATTTTAATGCTCAAAATGTCTGGATTCTCAGGACTAGGAATGTGGCATTTATTACTTCCGGGAGTAAATGTGCAAATCCAATTTTAATCTGGTGGTCCTGCTTTCAAGTTTGTAAGGATGTTAAAATGTAAACAAATCAACATTTGTGGATAATTATCGATTTTTTGAAAGTCATGACACAGGCACTCGCCAATGACTTGTTTGTTTGTTTGTTTGTTTTAGTTGTTTATTTATTTGTTTTGTTTTGTTTGTTTGTTTACCTCTATTTGTATTTGTAAAGAAAACTAACTGAGCCTGAGCTCCCTGTGGGCTGATGTGTGTGTCTGTGTATCTGATCAGGATGCATTTACATGAAATGGATAGACTTCTGTCCAAGTGAACTCGGAAATAAGGCAAATTCAAACTGTTATCTTGAAATAGGAAGTTACAAACAAACAAGCACACATCATCATCATCATCATCATCATCATCATCATCATCACTCATCATTTTGATATATTTTTCGGAGAGGACACTGGTGGATTAAAACCTATGGTAGAGGCTAGTAGACGCCGGCAAATGGTTCGGAATCGTTGGTAAGTGGCACTGACATTGGCCAGAATCCAAGGTTTGCAGCTGAAACGCTCCCATGCAATACGGAGACGATTATCAATGGCAGAGAACACTGATATCGTTATTGATGACGTCATTACAACCGCAATCGCACCAGGACTGGTTGATTTCGTCAGCGGCGTTTCATTTACATAAGGATACTTTTGAAACATACACACTGTATTTTATTTTACATTCACTCGTACAACTATATTATTCCCAAGTAAGACCAATACTTTATTAATCAAGGTATAGGCGTTTGTTTGCGTTTAGGGTACCATAGACAGGTTAAAATAATGTAGTTGTTTGTTCTTTACAATTTAAAATGATTCTCAAGTGTGTGTTTGTGTACTCTTCATAACTCAATGTTATTAATAGTGATTTAAAGCAGAGAAAGAAAAAAGTCCAAATGACCCAACATGACTAAAAGTAATCATTGACACATTGATTAAATAAAACAACCCCACATCAAAGCATTTTCTCATAGTAACACCATATCTATTTTGTGGTTTCCTTAGCAAATGCGATAAAGTTTTAGAAATTTGTTTCATAATTTTCAAGTTTTGGTTATCTCTTTCAAAACTTACACTTTAAAAGTAAAAATACTTGAAAATAATAATGGTAAGGTTTTTGAAATGTCAAAAGAGTGTATTAAGAAAATGAAACCCCAGAAGAGATAAGGTTTAGTACGTACACTCAATTTAAATGTTACAGCGATCTGGGTTCTACACAGTACATACACATGTAAAGGCAACATTATGATATATTGTAATTGCAATGTATGCACTAAATCTGCTAGTTTGTATATGGGTGCGTATGGATCAAAAGTATGGTTGTCCTTGACATCAGAGGCCAAATGGTCCCTATAGATACATTGTAATGCATGGGGATATCACTAAAACGGTTATTATGGCAAAACTAGGTATCACAACACTTTTTTGGAACAATATTTCCATGTTGATCGTGAAATTATGCCATCAAATCTTTTTTATTTATTTTTTTATTTCAATGGTAACTAACATTACATAATAACATTAAAACTAAATATAATAATAATAATTTATTTCGTACTTTGGCCACCGGCCTATGGTACAAATCACTCAATGAAATGAAATCATACAATGACACAGAGGGTGGGTTAAAATGAATCATTATAACAGATGCCTTTCTCTACGTTTACTTGCATAGGAAATATATTTAGCTAGTTGTTTAACATTTGAGTTCTCTAACTGCATAAGGAGAACAAATTTTTTATATGTACAGTTCGTATAAAAGTATGTGGGTAGGTACATTTCACGCAAATCTTTATAAAGTGGGCAAACTAAGCAAAAATGATATTCATCCTCAACTTCCCCACTCTTACACAGGAGGCAAATTCTTTGTTGTCTAGGTATACCTAATTTACGATCGGATTCTATTCTGAGTTGGTGTACTGAAGCTCTAAATCTACACAAAGCAAATCTCATGGTACTGTCTTCGATATTTGAAAGATAAAACTCACACTTAAAATTGATCTTGAAATCACGATATTTATCCAGTTTAGAATAATTCAACAAGCCAGAACTCCATGACTGAATATAAATATCGCGAGATCTCTGCTTTAAGGCCCCAATAAAACCACCTTCGTCTTCAACACCTTGATTTAGCCAAGCAAAACCAAATCCATACGAGAAAAGTAGTTTCTTTACCGATAACGCCCAGCATGTATGATTGTTCTCCGCCTCTTTGAATTGATATTTATAACACTGATAAACAAAACGGTTTTCTTTCATTTTCAATTTTTTTAGCCAGTATTTTATAATACGGACGAATCTTTGACAAAAAAGCGGTGTTCTGCCAAGTTCACCATAAATGACTGGGTTTGGTGTGGTTTTTGATAGGCCTAGTACGTATTTACAAAATTTACGATGCACACTTTCTACATTCTCAGCATCGTAGAATCCCCAAATTTCACTCCCGTACATCAATATTGGTAATATCTTACAATCAAAAATCTTCATGTAAATTGACACTTCGACAGATTTGTATTTATACAATATCTTTTTCAGAGCAAAGATTGCTTTACACGCTTGTTGAGCTATTGTCTTTTGTGCCATATTCCAAAGTCCATTAAAAGAAAATGTTAATCCAAGGTAGCAAAATTGTGATACAACTGATAGTCTCTCCCCATTGTAAAACCATTTTTCATACCTTCTCAAATCTGCTAGTTTGTACATGGGTGCGTATGGATCAAAAGTATGGTTGTCCTTGACATCAGAGGCCAAATGGTCCCTATAGATACATTGTAATGCATGGGGATATCACTAAAACGGTTATTATGGCAAAACTAGGTATCACAACACTTTTTTGGAACAATATTTCCATGTTGATCGTGAAATTATGCCATCAAATCTTTTTTATTTATTTTTTTATTTCAATGGTAACTTACATTACATAATAACATTAAAACTAAATATTTGAGCCAAAGTATATAGTATTGGCTCAAAAATGCATGAATACTCATGTTGCTCAAATTGGTGGATTAAAGTACACATATATAATTAAAATGTGGTTACATATTTGCAGTAATTACCCCGTTGTCGTAAAACCAATATCCTCTTTATGGCAACGCTTAACAGATGTCCCCGTGCGTATTATTATTCGTTTCGTATAGCAGAGAAATTGTACTATGGCTAGAGAGAATGCAAGTATCCTTGCGTTTCTCAAAGTACCTGATTTTGAAGGTTTGAAAAAACATAACCAGTTATCTACTTTGATCAACTGTTCACCCATCTACGTACACAATTGGATGTCTCGTGCAATTGATCAATCACCAGTATTGTACTTTGCCGTCAATACAGTGAGGGCTACAGGTAACATAAATAATGTGGTACATATAGCTAGTGTAGCTATCATCCATATGTATTCATTTCCTTGAGACAGACCTGAAATGATAGAAATACAAACTATGTATGATAAACATAAAGCAATCTAAGCATTACATCTTAGAGAACCGAGTGTACAATTAACATCCATAAAAAACGTTATGTCACTTGGAAAGTAAATTCGGTCTTTAAATGTATATAAAAAAGATATACAGGCATGCCAGTGCTGATGCGATGCCTCACTTGATAGCATCCGGCGTATAAGTGTTGATGATTTGATGATGTTCTTTATACCATTCAGCCTGATCTATGCTTTTCACTTATACACTTGGATTTACAGATTAAACCCAAACACAGTGGGTGGTGTTTTTTTATATGTATGTATGTATGTATGTATGTATGTATGTATGTATGTACGTACGTACGTAGGTACGTACGTACGTACGCACGCACGCACGTACGTACGTACGTACGTACGTATGTATGTATGTATGTATGGATATGTATATTTATAATCTAATTAATATTAGGTCACAAATTGTAAACCGGAATTTCGCGGGTTTGCGAGCTTCAGACGACTTGTTCAGATATACTGTTATATAAATTTATAAATTAGGAAAATGGTACAATGGAGATTTTTAGTTTTCAGTTAAATACATAATGACGCACATATTATGTTTTCACAATATTGGAAATGTGAATAATTTATCACTATTGTTTAGGACTTATAAAGGAAATCGTGTGGTTTACTTACATTTGCAACGTCCAGCTTGGATGTCATGGTGACTTTCCAGTGGTATAGCCAAAGTGTCACTTGATGCAACAGTGCTGGTTGAGGTGCCTTGTAACACGGGTTTCAGTTTACCTAGTGTCAATGGTAAATTAGATGAAGTCTCATCTCTTTCAGTGGATGTTGACATGTGAATCGTTGCAATCTGAGTAGGAACGGTAGGGGTGTCCTGCAACACGACTGCTGGTTTGCCTGATGTCGATTGTAAATTTAAACCAGTTGAACGTTCGTCTCTGCCAGTGGTTGTTGACATGTGAATCGAAGTAATCTGAGTCGGAATGGTAGGGGTGTCCTGCAACACGGATGTTGGTTTACCCGATGTCAATGGTGAATCAGGCGAAATTTCATCACTACCAGTGGTTGGCGACGTATGATTATTAGTGATCTGAGTTCGTATGGTCGTTGTTTGGTTGTCCGGCAAGTGTGTTGTATCAGGTGTTATGGATTCAGTTGGTCGAGATGGTGAACGAGTGGCGGAGTCAGTTTTTCGAGAGGAACGAGCGATGGATTGAATTGTTCGAGGTGAACTTTGGTATGGCAACTCTCTGTGGCTTGAGGTCTGTCTGGGGGTATATGTTGTGACTTCTACCTGTAATGTTGAGATTACCATTGGAATTGGCCTAGACGTACTTTGAATTGGTGGATCACAGACGACATATTGAGGTCTGAATTGTGCAGTAGAAATTGATGGAATGCTTGGTACATCGTCAATGCCTGTGTGGAAGATAGTAGTAATCAAGGAATTTTAGCTTAAATCACTTTGTAATCATCAAGAAATAAAGGGATGTCGGTTACTTTTCAAATGTTGCAAACCTATGACTAAACTATGTATGGGGTATATGTGATTTATTTATCGTTTGCATGAGGTCAGAATAATATGATTTGACATTTAGTACAACAAAAGATCAGTGCTTGTATAGATTCAAGCAATATTTGGAAGCATCGGGTTATTTTTCGTTGTTCACAGAAACACATTTTCTCAGTGAAAGTGTAAATTTAGAAATCAAGAGGAGAACATTTCTAAACTCGACATGTAACGTATACTTTCCATATGTGTGTGGAAAGGATAGGGTTACAGAAATAATAGTGAACACTACCTTGTTTATGGCATATATAACTACAGATATAAAATTTGCTTTGTATTGATAACAAATGAAAACAATCATCGAAATAAGCTTACTATATTCACAGACGAATTTCCTGAATGTCATACAAGTCTCGTCAGTGAATCCAATGGAGTCTCTAGAGGAATGAGTAGGAAAAATTGTCAATATAAGATGACAAGAACTCGACGTTTAATAGAAATTCTCAAATAATACCATCTGTATCGAAATATTTCTAAATAGACGATAAGAACAACATACCACATGCATATGTATGTTGTATTAACCGATTAAAAAAGAGAGAGAATTATACTGATGTAGTTGGTTTATACCAATTTTGGTGTAACAACTCTTGACTCATCCATGACGTAATTACGGCTCGTGATGCAAAAATGAATTAATAAATAAATAAATAAATAAATAAATAAATAAATAAATAAATAAATAAATAAATAAATAAATAATAAATAAATAAATAAATAAATAAATAAATAAATAAATAAATAAATAAATAAAAACAAAAAAAAACTTACAGATTTAGTGCTACGCAGCGTTGTCCATCACCTCGACCAAACATATAGTAGTCATCTGGTTGACCATTCATCCAAGACAAGAATGATAAGGAACTGCCGTCATAATGTGTCCAATCATACTTCAAATAAAGATCGCAAGCATCAATCCATACAGCTTGTAGGCCACCTATCCGATAAAAATATAAACTTTGTTATGAGCTCAAATATGTTTATGTAAATAACATGACATGTTCCAATGATGATATAGTACATGCAAATATTAATAAGTAATTTTGTATATTCCAAGATGGGAATTTTGAATGTCGATCAAATTTACGTACATTGATGTCATATCTTAGCATCTACTATAATGCCAGCATGTGGTTAGAAATGTACTACATTAACTTTATTGATATGTGTATTCATTGTTGTAATTATGTTAGTCTTATCGTTTTCATGAATGTTTCTTAACACACATTTGCAGAGCTTGTCGATGTGACGTTTCCTTCAACCCAACTTCCTCGTTGTTTTCAATTCAAAGATTTATTTAAGTTCATTTACACCATGCCCGAGCCAAGTTGAACAAAAAATATGGAACATATACTCTGGTCGTTCTACGTCACGACGAAGCGTGTCTATGTAATGACAACGCGTGTCAACGTCACTGGTTCAAAATTGCCATTACTTTCCCTGACTCTTTTCTTAATTCAGCTGGAAAATACTTGTGACCTACGTGTTGTCACTACCCGTCTAGGGACTCGCAGTGTAATATGTAATAAGCTTAAGGTTTATTGCTTTACTAGGCCACCGGCCCATACGCAAAAAGAGTACATAACACGAAACAAAAATAACATGCATTTATTGCACAGGTATTCACGTTCCTTGTACAGAATTTATAAATGAAGTGACAAAGACCCCTTAGGTTACTCGTATTTTGCTTGGCTGAACGAAGAAAATTATTGGGGAATAACATCTAAGGATAACTATGTCAAATAAATATTCGACGAGATTCTAAAAGTGTTAGTCTAAAAAGTACGAAAAAAGAGTAGAAAATAGAATAGAACAGATATTGGTGTTTTGAAAGTACACTTACTGTTATCCATTGCTATCATATTGGTGACAGTTTGCAAAGTTTGTGAATCAAGAATTCTTAGTAACCTTCCACCATCATTCAAACAATATTCATATGCAAACTGAGGTGTGGATTCATACTGTGAGATCTTGTACGTACTTCCAAGGCTCTTCAGCATTTCCCCTTGAAAATGTAAGAAATCGTGAATGAAAATGTGATTCTTGCATTGTAGGGTAAATCTAGGACAAGTAGGCTAGCTAAATGTTATCGCATATATCATGTTCGTCCTTCAGCTCTGTTCTTATAATAGAGTTATGAATGCATATTTGGATAACTGAGTATTATCAAATTACTTGTCGAAGACAGGAAGTGTGACTTTTGCCAAAATTCAACAGCGGATGAAGTCCACTTTTTGTTTCATTGTAATCTATACATGGACCTAAGGAAGGCATTACTAGATAAAATAATAACTTTAAAGCCAAACGTCAGTCATATCAACATATAAGATAAAGTACGACATTTAATGATATAATTTCCCATTGATAAAGCACACTTTGTACATGAGGTGTAGAAACCCTTATTTACAACTGATTTGATTTGACATTCTATGTGTCCTATGAGTCAGAGGTCTGGGTGTAGCCCTTTTATTAATTTCTTTTTAATTTAACTATTGTATAATTTGTTAAGTCCACATAAGACACCTTGATAAACAAAAACGTAACATAACTTGCCTGTTTAAAAACTAATTATTTGCAATTTAAAGCCTGTAAACTTGTTATAATTGCAGCCCTTGAACAACAATAGGGATATTTTCACGTACCTGAACACATTTTGAAAGAGTTTGCTTGTATTTATTATAAATTCACTAGATAAAAATTCAAAGTCACTAACATTTAAATAGCATATATAAATACACTAATCTTACCTGTATTGTCCCACTCAACATACTGACAAACAAACTTTAGAAAATAACCATCACATGGTAGATCATTCCATACATGGTAAGTGCTGTTGGTTTATATAATGAAAAGGTTCAATTACTATTTCAATGCTTTAGCTTGGGTTGTTGAATTTGCTATAATAAGCGAAGGTGGCGATGTTGCAAATATAGGTATTTCGTACTAAATTAGCATGATAATAAAGACAAGGTTACTATTATGTTAACAACCTCATTTCGACACAGTCTTCGACACCACCACCATCATTTGGTTCCCCTTGACACCAATGAGTTAAACACAACGGTGACCCATCAGTATATGTAAATTCACCCTCTGTATCTCTATCGTTTGCATCAAGCCAGATTCGGTCTACAGTTGAAACAGAGATAGCGTGAAGGTGATAAAGATCTGAGTAAATTCATATGTTTGGCTCTAATCTTTACAAGGTTTTGGTTAACAATTCTCGTGGTAATAAGCTTTACACATCACATCCGTTTCAATGCATTATTAGACGTCCAGCATTTCTATGGTGACACATTCAATGACTGTGAGACAACTGTATTTATTCAAACTATCACGTCTTTGATATATTTATCAGCAAAAGACACAGTTATAGTTATTGCTATATTACTATTAAAATTAAATATATCAAAGCTTGCGTAAAGGGATATACTGAGGCAGCGATCTGTCTGTCTGTCCTGTCTGTCCTGTCTGTCTGTCTATACTGCCTGTCCTGTCCTGCCTGTCTGTCTGTCTGTCTGTCTGTCTGTCTGTCTGTCTGTCTGTCTGTCTGTCTGTCTGTCTGTCTGTCTGTCTGTCTGTCTGTCTGTACGTTCGCAAACGCCTGTATTATCATCTTCAAAATAAGTTGGCCCACATAAACTGAAACTCATCATACACATTTTTTATATTTATTGCTAGGGGCATTTAGTGGTTGAGTGAAGGCCTATGCCATTACAGAATAGAGTGCACATGTATAAAGTTTACCGATTTAGCTTATAGTTTTCATGAATAATTTGCATAATCAATGATGTGCAGTAATTAAGCTATATCCTAAGAATGCCCACTTCAAATTCATTGGTACATACATACATACATAAACGTATGACATCCTCAAAAAGAGGTTTAAAACATGTCGTTTTAGGGCCAAGGGGTTACAAGGTAGCCTATGCGTTTTATGTAATGCAAATTCTATTTAGGACGAATCTCTCTTCATATTTCATTGTCCACTCTATCATGACTTGTGAAGGCACTTCTATGCTATGCTTATCTTACTTGATTCATGTCCACATTGTGTAAACTTTACTGAGAGAGTCAGATAAATAGAACTAGACCAATAAGTCTAGAGCACCTAGTAAATTTATTCAACAAGCATACACTAGAAGTTAAAATCACTTGTGTATTCCATCGTATTACTGTTACTTTTCATTACTTGCTATAAAATGTGCGTTTTTCATGTTCTCGGTTTTTTTAGAGTAGTTATTCAGCGACAAATAATTAGCCCGGTAAATTGTAATTCGTGATTTGTAACTATAGTCACATGTCACTATAATAAATAACTTTTACAACAACAACAAAACAACAGCAACAACAACAACAACAACAACAACAACAACAACAACAACAACAACAACAACAGTTGATGTACTACTACTACTACTACTACTACTACTACTACTACTACTACTACTACTACTCGTATATTACATCTACATACATACACAAATCACGAACATACTCATGATAAAAATGAAATACAAATTGAAGCATAGACCTGAAAGGAAATGAACGCCTTGATATGTTAGACTCATACCAGCCATCGATGTAGGTAAAGTAAAAGTGCATTCGGAGTTAAAGTACATACTTATTACGAACGGTATGATCGTAGAATATCAGGAAGTGGCCAGCCGAGAATAAAATCATTGTTATTTAATTACCAAAGTTATGTTCAGTCATCCATGTCATTATCATCATCATCATTTCTTCATGATGAATCCTCAGAAGATGACCTCCGTCTTTCTCACAGAATTCCTTGGCGTCTTGCCAACGTAATTCGTTTCGATATCCTGTGAATCCTGGTATAGCAAATCCAACATCTGTAAATAGACAAAAAGGTTAAGTCTCTCCGACTTTGTGTGCATAGTACATTTTAAAGAAGCTTATCAGTATACATTGTGATGTATACTGAGTGTGTGTGTGTGCGTGAGAGAGAGAGAGAGAGAGAGAGAGAGAGAGAGAGAGAGAGAGAGAGAGAGAGAGAGAGAGAGAGAGAGAGAGAGAGAGAGAGAGAGAGAGAGAGAGAGAGAGAGAGAGAGAGAGAGAGAGAGAGAGTGATTTCTCATGACACCCCACTTCATTATGGTGAAGCACTGTAGTTAATAAATCCACACAAAAATATGAAAAAGTGTGAAATATCAAGGCAACAGATGGACATTGCCTTGGGCAGCTATATGACATGGAGGCCAACATTTGAACGTTTATCGAAAGCAGTTTTATTTATTCTTTTGAATGTCAAAATAATGCAGAGTTCTGTTTAAACAGGTGACTGAAATATAGTCATTATCCGTTGATTTGGCAGTATAGCTTTCATTATACTACGGTAACATCTCCTTCACTGTCAGTCTATAGTCATGGCACGACTTTGAAATTATTGACCGTGTGTTCTGAGATGAGAAGCTGTAAGCTTAATTGTCGTACTGAGAAGAAGTTGAAAAATGAAAATGTACATACCACAGTTCTGTTCATCTGAATTGTCACCACAGTCATCATAATCGTCACATTCCCAGTGAAGAGGAATACACTCATTATTACTACAGATAAAACTGTCAACATCACAAGCTGAAAGTATAAAATAGTGATAGCTTTCGTACTAAAATTATTGGATGTTTTGATAATAGGAATACATTTCTTAAGCCAACTCTCGCTACATGTAAAACTGTGAATGGTGAACTGGCTTTACTACAGCAGCTTGGTGACACCGTTTAAAGATCTGTCGGTACTAACTTGTCTTGCCTAAAGTATATCACTCTGGGACATGACAATTCTCAAAGGAATGACGATCATTATGGATCCAACGCATCCAACATATTGTCATTTCGAGCTACTTGTTCTAGTCAAGACATAACATGCGACGTTTGGGGAGTATTATTTTCTCTACAGTCTACTTTTCTTTAACCACTCAGGGTCTTAATATCAATCTTTATATTTGTTCCGTATTCTAAAAGTTGTCGTCTGTCAATATACATTTTTACATGATGTTAGTAATTGTACAAAAGTGGATAATTTCAAATCAAAGAAAAACATTTTAACGTTTTAACAAGAAAGTTTCTATTTGTTCTGTTAAATGTCAAAATAGATGTATGTAAAAGTGTGGTATTGACATCATCATGAAATGTAGACTTCAGTTTAGTGTGGTTCTCAAGAAATCCTTCTACATAATGGTGTGAAGGGTTAATACACTTGAACTTGGGCTATAATTCTGTTTGACCTACAGAACTAGGAAGCTGTTATCAGGAAGTAACAGATATTGTTGGTGTATTCTTAGTCTCAGAGCTTAAAGTTGGTAAAATTATATGGAAAAATTGGGGTTGAAAATGTACATACCAAATTGACAGTGCTCTTCATCTGAATTGTCACCACAGTCATTATCATTGTCACATTCCCATTGATGAGGGATACAGTTATTATTACTACAGGTAAAACTGTCAGTATCGCAACCTGAAAATATAAAACAATCATAACTTTTGCATTGAAATGAATTCTTTCCATGGTATTACTAAGAGGCAAGTAAATTGTCATGATTGCTGAGATTAGGGAGTTCTTTCCAAAATGGTTTCTTTTGTACTAGGAACTCAGTTTAATAGTTATTGTCGATCCTCCCATCCTAAGGTTATGTGATTCTAGAATCCTACCTTCATACTCCAATTGATATTGAACCGACAGATGTTGAAATCATCTGTATTGTAAATTAAGATATTTTCACAATTGATATATTTTTTGTACACACATAAATATCATTACTTTGTTATCAAAGAGAACTCTATCACTATTTCGTTGGGAAGTATACAGTGTACGTGGTGAACTGGCTTCACTACAAAAAGATTGGAGACACTGTTCAAAGAACTGTCGGTACTAACTTGTGTTGCCTAAAGTATATCACTCTGGGACATGACAATTCTCAAAGGAATGGCGATCATTATTGATCCAAAGCATCCAACATATTGTCATTTCGAGCTACCCGCTCTAGTCAAGACATTACATTGACGTTTGGGGAGCGTTATATTTCTCAATAGTCTACATTTTTAACCACCCATGGTCTTATCCATCTTTCCGGCTGTTCAGTATTCTAAAAGTTGACGTATGTCAATATACACTTTTATATGACATTAGTAATTTCACAAAAGTGGATAATTTCAAAACAAAAACTGATGCAAAACATTGAGGTAGCACAAAGGACCTGTTTTCTTCTTTACAGAAAGCATAAATGTAGCACGTTTTGTCTTATAGGCAAACATATAAACGTTTAGCGACAAAGTTTCTGTTTGTTCAGTTAAATGTCAAAATAAATGTACGTAAAAGTGTGATATTGACATCACCATGAAATGTAGACTTCAGTTTAATGTGGTTCTCAAGATATCCTTCTACATTAGCATATAGTGGTGTGAAGGGTTAATACACTTGAACTTCGGCTATAACTCTGTTTGACCTACAGAACTAGGAGGCTGTTATCATGATGTAACCCTAACAGTTATTGTTGTTCTGAGAGCTTGTAGTTAGTAATATTATATGGGAAAATTGAAAATTGGGATTGAAAATGTACATACCGCCAATTTGACAGTTCTGTTCATCTGAATTATCACCACAATCATTATAATCGTCACATTCCCAGTCAAGAGGAATACATATATTATTACTACAGGTAAAACTGCCAGTATCGCAACCTGAAAATATAAAAAAAGTCATAACTTTTGCACTGTAATGAATTATGTCCATGCTTTTGCTAAGAAACAATAAAATTGTCATGATTGCTGAAATTGGGGAATTCTTTCCCAGAAATGTTTTTGTTTTGTCCTAAGAACTCAGTTTAAGAATTATTGAAGAGCTCTACCCATAGAATACAGCTACCTACATAGTCCAATAGATATTCAAGCGACAGATGTTGAACAATTCTGTATTGTAAATTCCAATATTTTCACATTTGATACATTTTGTACACATACAAGCCAAGCGTCGTCTTTTTTGAAGCTCTTGAAATTGTATAACAGAAATCTCGATATACTACATAAATATCATTTGCTTTGTTATAAAAAAAACACCAAAAAAGTATCACTGCTTTGTTCGGAAATACGCGGTGAACTGGCTTCACTACAACAGGTTGTCGATGCTGTTCAAAGAACTGTCGGTACTACCTTGTCTTGCCTAATGTATATTATGCAGGGACATGACAGTTCTCAAAGCAACGGCGAACATTATAGATCTAAGCATCTTGTCATTTCGAGCTACTCCTTCAAGTCAAGTCAAGACTTTACATGTATCTGGACGTTTGGAGAGTGTTATACCTCTCTCCACTCTACATTTGAAACCACCCAGGGTTTTATCCACCTACATTTTTAACCACCCAGGGTCTTATCCACCCTTTCATTTGTTCCGTATTCTCAAAGTCGACGTCTGTCACTATACACTTTTATATGACGTCAGTAATTCTACAAAAGTGGATAATTTCAAAACAAAAACTGTTACGTCAAATATTGAGGTATCAAAAATATAGCCTGGGACCCCTGTTTTCTTCTTTACAGAAAGCATAAAATTAGCACATTTTAAACGTGTAACGAGAAAGTTTCTATTTGTTCTGTCAAATGTCAAAATAGATGTACGTAAATGTGTGGCATTTACATCACCATGAAATGTAGATTTCAGTTTAATGAAATGTGGTTGCCTGGAAATCCCTCTATGTCAGCATATAGTGATGTGAAGAGTGAATACACTTGAATTTGGGCTACAATACTGTATGACCTACAGAACCAGGAAGCAGTGCATGCTATCAGGAAGTAGCCCTAACAGTTATTGTTGGTGTTTTCTTAGTATGAGAGCTTGTAGTTAGTAATACTATATGGAAAAATTGAAACTGGGGTTGAAAATGTACATACCGCCAATTTGACAGTTCTGTTCATCTGAATTGTCACCACAATCATCATAATCGTCACATTCCCAGTCAAGAGGAATACATATATTATTACTACAGGTAAAACTGTCAGTATCGCAACCTGAAAATATAAAAAAGGCATAACTTTTGCACTGTAATGAATTATGTCCATGCTATTGCTAAGAAACAAGAAAATTGTCATGATTGCTGAAATTGGGGAATTCTTTCCCAGAAATGTTCTTTTTTGTCCTAGGAACTCAGTTTAAGAATTATTAAAGAGCTCTACCCATAGAATACAGCTACCTACATAGTCCAATAGATATTCAAGCGACAGATGTTGAACAATTCTGTACTGTAAATTCCAATATTTTCACATTGATACATTTTGTACACATACAGAAATATATTGTTTTGGATATTTATAGAGAAAGCCAAGCATCGTCTTTTTTGAAGCTCTTGAAATTGTATAACATTATTCTGGATATACTACATAAATATCAATTGCTTTGTTTTTTAAAACACCCCAAAAAATATCACTGCTTTGTTCGGAAATACGCGGTGAATTGGCTTCACTACAACAGGTTGTCGATGCTGGTCAAAGAACTGTCGGTACTAACTTGTCTTGCCTAATGTATATTATGCAGGGACATGACAGTTCTCAAAGCAACGGCGAACATTATAGATCTAAGCATCTTGTCATTTTGAGCTACTCTTTCAAGTCAAGTCAAGACTTTGCATGTATCTGAACGTTTGGAGAGTGTTATACCTCTCTCCACTCTACATTTGAAACCACCCAGGGTCTTATCCACCTACATTTTTAACCACCCAGGGTCTTATCCACCCTTTCATTTGTTCCGTATTCTCAAAGTCGACGTCTGTCACTATACACTTTTATATGACGTTAGTAATTCTACAAAAGTGGATAATTTCAAAAAAGAACTGTTACGTCAAATATTGAGGTATCAAAAATATAGCCTGGGACCTCTGTTTTCTTCTTTACAGAAAGCATAAAATTAGCACATTTCAAAGGTCTAACGAGAAAGTTTCTATTTGTTCTGTTAAATGGCAAAATAGATGTACGTAAATGTGTGGCATTTACATCACCATGAAATGTAGATTTCAGTTTAATGAAATGTGGTTGCCTGGAAATCCTTCTATGTCAGCATATAGTGATGTGAAGAGTGAATACACTTGAATTTGGGCTATACTTCTGTATGACCTACAGAACTAGGAAGCTGTGCATGCTATCAGGAAGTAACCCTAACAGTTATTGTTGGTGTTTTCTTAGTATGAGAGCTTGTAGTTAGTAATACTATATGGAAAAATTGAAACTGGGGTTGAAAATGTACGTACCAATTTGACAGTTCTGTTCATCTGAATTGTCACCACAATCATCATAATTGTCACATTCCCAGTCAAGAGGAATACAGTTATTATTACTACAGGTAAAACTGTCAGTATCGCAACCTGAAAATATAAAAGAGTCATAATAATGTTTGCGCTGTGATGAATTATGTCCATGGCATTAGTAAGAGGCAAGAAAATTGTCATGATTGCTGAAATTGGGGAATTCTTTCCCTAGAAATGTGTTTTTTTGGTCCTAGGAACTCACTTTAATAATTACTGAAGAGCTCTGCACATAGAATACAGCTACCTTCATAGTCTAATAGATATTCAAGCGGCAGATGTTGAACAATTCTGCATTGTAAATTCCAATATTTTCACAATTGATACATTTTTTTTACACGTGGAGAAATATATTGTTTAAGATACTTCTAGAGAAATAATAAACGTCTTCAAGCATTTGAAATTGTATAGAATGAATCTGGATATACTACATAAATATCAGTTGCTTCGTTATAAAAAAGACCCTATCACTGCTCCGAAATATATGCGGTGAACTGGCTTCACTACAAAAGATTGGCAACACTGTTCAAAGAACTGTCGGTACTACAAGCTGTAACTTGTCTTCCCTAAAGTATATTACTCTGGGACATGACAATTTTCAAAGGAATTGCGATCATTTTGGATCCAACATATTGTCATTTCGAGCTACTTGTTCTAAGTCAAAACATTACATGTATCTGAACGTGTATTGTCATTGGAATCTCAGGTTATCTGAGTCTTAAAGTCACCATTTGGTAGGCCAATACCATTACTACTTCTATACTAAAGTTAACCTTTATAATTTCGTTTCTCTTTCTATTACAAATGCAGCACTTCGTCGATAGAGAATCGACCTTTTATCTCAGTAGAATTTAATAAATGTGTTACCGATGACAGAACACAATTTTCTGATATTCCCAAAGACGCGAGTTCACAGTGAACTCTCAGCTCTCATGAAGTAATAATACTTAGAACAAATCTTTGCATTTCACAAATAGTATTCTGAGATAACAATTATGAAATTCGAAAAAAAAAGAAAATATTAAAGTTTAAGGGATCAACTTTATAATGAATAAACACTAACGCCGTTCGACATTTTATCTATACCCTACAAAACAGATACTATCATATGAGTTAAAAGTGAGAATGGGTTATTATCTTACCAGTGGTGAGGTTGATCCTGGAAAACATTACAATTGCAGTATATAATCTTAACCACCACATTGTGCAGTTGGATCTTTTATGGCGAAATCTATGATTTCTAAAGCTACATGACAGAGTTTTGATCAGTTACTTCATTTCATGTGTGGAGTTATGATTGGTCAGTTGCGTACGTGACGAATTAAAGCTAAATTTAACATTCATGCAGCTGAAGGGTAAAATCGCCCCCAAAAAGTTTCAGAGGATGTCATTATGTTGCTATAGCAACGGCAAGGGTGTAAGAAAGTTAAAGAGACCTTGACCGGGTTGAATCCTGTCTTTTATGGTGGATGTTGCCTTACGGAGTCAGTCAGTCAGTCAGTCAGTCAGTCAGTCAGTCAGTCAAGTGAAGGGAGATCGGTGCCGACGATACTTAAGTAAGAAGGTCTTTCTTGAGTGAAGTTAACTCTCCAGTGTTATCTTGCCAAACAAACAACGAGAGAGTTCTTTAAAATACTCTGAATGGCTGACCGATAAAAATCGACTCAAATATCTCGGTCCATAACCATTAATTTTCAGGCGTCTGAGAAAATAAAAACGTTAATGTGTTTTCTTCACAAGCGACTCGGTTTTCCTATGTCATTAGAAAGTGTGCGAGACCTGGATGCCTAGAATTTTCTTACATGTTGACAATTTCGGCATGTACACCATTAACATTGATTGTATGAGGCCGTCGAGACAATCTAAAATCAACTTCTTTGGTCCACTTCACACCATTGGACAAAGCTATCAACTTCTGCCCTGTACATAGTCTCGTTCTCATTACTAGGCAACTGTATTGCTTTTTAGATGTACTGCAAAATGTTGATTCAGAGTTATTTGTAAGCCTGAAAGGACTGGGTTAAAATGCTTTTAAAAAAAATGTATTTCTAGTGTAAAAATGCCACAAGTCACTATAATAATAATAAACTACTACTACTACTACTACTACTACTACTACTACTACTACTACTACTACTACTACTACTACCACTACCACTACTATTACTACTACTACGACTACTACTATTACTACTACTACTATTGCTACTACTACTGCTACTACTACTACTACTACTACTACTACTACTACTACTACTACTACTACTACTACTACTACACAAATCAATTACTGTAGTTTGATGAAAACTTGGCCATGAAATTTATTTATTTCAAGTTCTGAGTTCAGTATCATGAAATTATCATCCGAAACATAAAATGATATGTATGTAACCGACGAAGGACAGGCAGCAACGCGATGTCATTAAAACCTTGATCATGTAAAAGGAATTAAGTTTTACCTAAAATGTACGTCAAAATATGGTATATTTATCAAAAGATTATGTGCAATGACTTCAAAATGACTAAAAATGACGATTTTTATGATTTCGACATACAAAGAATAAATCTTTTGAGAACAGATGGTAAGTGTACATAGGCGTGTATGAAAAGAAGGCGGCTGAGAAATACTGAGTTTTTTTGCATACTAAATGATAATTATAGTTAACTTGAAAACATGGCACGTGACAAATAGCCAGACCTCATGTAGGCTATTCTTCGTAAAAAAGAAACAAGTTGGAAGAGATTTAGACACTATGCTGTATAATAAATGGCATTTATAACGAGCTTTATTTTTTCTCCGGAGACCTCAGGGCACACACGACGAGTGTAATGATCGCAGAAAATATGTCGTACTTCAGACCACCAAACAATTGGTGACCTGGGATCATACGAACATATGCTTTAAAGTGTAAACGTTTCAATACCAAACTGGGGACGTTATTTCAAATAGAAGAAATTCGTTACATTACCTTGAACGTAATCAAAGATTATCATTACGGTGGAAATTAACTTGCAGCTGTCACAAGCTTTCAAATTGGTTGCACGTACGTACGAACACATACATATAGCATATGCAGTGGCTATTTTTACTCTTTCCATCATACAGCGTTTTCTGAAAATATTGTTCCTATTTTCAAAACATAGAATTGTCAATGCTGAGTATCTGACTACAGAAATACGTACTTCAGGCAGAACAAGACAAGATGTGCACTGAAAATTCCTAGAAGGATATATTCTCAAAAAATCTGATTAAATCTGAATGCTTTTCTATAAAGCGGCAGAGAACATTTAACCGCAAAGCTTAGCTTTAATTTAATGAGTAAAAACAGATCAAAAGTGTGTTGTCCTTACAGTAGTCTGAGTAGGTATTCAGTTACGTCTGGCATGTCACGTTGACAACAGCGCCCCCAAAGAATTACCTCTTCTGAAAACGATACGTAGCAACAATGCACAGTATCTAAAACACGTCTCTTTTGTGTTAAATATTCACAGGTTCGCACTACATATCTGAAAGGAAAGGTGGTGGCAATGCGCAGACGACAGTCAGAGTCCCTTTAATGCTATGTTAACTTTCGTTTTAGGCTCATTTTGACAAAATTTCTCTGACCTATCATTTTGACATATAATTGTGGGGAAATATAGACACCCATTTGATCACTGACGTATATATGGAGCAAGGCAACGGACTAGAACTAGCTACTGTATGTGGACGGAACATGGTGACAGGTGTACAGGTACAGAACTCCAAACACGGAACATGGTGACAGGTGTACAGGTACAGAACTCCAAACTACTGCATACACCTACCTGTGGGATTGTCGTCTGCGACTGTTCCGATATATTATCGATCGAATTTGAGGAAATGCCATAAAAAAGTAAGTTTAATGTTTCCTTACATTCAAAATCTGACCTTTATATCTAACTTACGAAATGACTTGTGTGATTTTGATTCTAACCAGTTGTCTATGTCGTACTTGGAATGCATCCTCCGATGCATGTCGAATCGATATTCTTAGTAGCCTCGTACGCCATGCTTTCATATGTTATTCAATATCTTAGGAGGAAAACAATGGCATTGTTACACAATAGCTCAACTATAGCTACCTCATTGACCATTTGTGAGCCTAGAGTTCTACTAAAACCCAAATAACAAATCCTAATACAAAGGGTAGTCTAGAGGCCTATATGCTTTGCTGAGGGACTTGTGCGTTCCTTTAATAGGCCAGTCTAAGCATTGGCCTGGGGGGACGCGAGGAGAGTTTTTATCGCTGCTATGTGTCTGTTTGGAGATCTTCCCCAGTACTGCTTAAGTTTGTTTTGGTTCTTTTGAGGGCTATCTATATCTTTGCAGGCCACAATTTCAATAGCTTTGTACAACTATTAGTAAGTTTAGTGTAACTTGAAGTCAGTTATGTACACACAGTTGTTAAGCACAACAAAGGTAAGGTTAAAGGTTTCATTTTATTTGCGTGTTTTGGTGACGTGTCGCATTGAATGAACAGAAGACGATTTTAGTTTTTCATAATATACCATTTCGAATATTTTTTTTTGCCAGGTGGTTACTGAACATCTGTTTTGAGTTGAGCGAAATTGATCGTGATGGGATGTGGGAGCTCATTGAGACAATCTTTCTCCGGGTCTACTTTACACAGTCCCAGAAATAAGTCGGAAAATAACGGAATCACTATTGGTGCCAGTCAGATCAACGGGAATGTCCAGAATAACGTATCTCAGGGTTGTCACATATCAAAACATATTACAGAAACATCTAAGTCCCTGACTGTCCCTGAAAACGGTCAGTATCTACATGACAGCCCACCCCGTGGTAACGCATCTAGTAGAAACACTACCACTGATTGCACCCGTCAATGTCTCCTTGGCGATGATGGAGAAAACCATGGCGACAGTCTGGAACACAGCCAGTCTCCGTCAATGGACACTTTTCTTCTTAATTTTCGCAAAGACCAAAATAACAACAGTACTAAAGAGGTTGACAGATGTTACAAAAAACCTATCTATCTGAAAACGGAAGATACGTTCTGTGCTGGTAAACAACAACTGATTCCAGATTACACTGTCATGAAACGAATTGATATGCATGCTTTCAATGTGAGTAAACTTACAATATCAAGACTTTGGCAAGAATGAGAGCGATGAGAAAGGTATGAATGTATGAAGAGAGAGAGAGAGAGAGAGAGAGAGAGAGAGAGAGAGAGAGAGAGAGAGAGAGAGAGAGAGAGAGAGAGAGAGAGAGAGAGAGAGAGAGAGAGAGAGAGAGGAGAAGAAGGACGGTTGTGAGAGAAAAAGAAGATTGATGGGAAGATCTGTGAAGAGATATCAAGAGAGGGTGGGACTGGGTAAGAAAAAAGGAGATATGCCACGTACAGAGGGGAAAGCTGTATCGTCGATGTATATTAGGTTATCATTTGAATCCTTGAATGAGTTTCCCAATTCGATACTTTAAAAAAATGTGGTTATGCATTTTCCTTGTGACAGACTCCAACTCACCTAAAAGACAACCACGAACAATTGGTTGGTTATCTTATTCAACACTGTGCAAACGATCTGGAAAAAGTGCGGGTTATTTTCCGTTGGGTTTTGGAAAATGTGCGGTACGACAGACTCAACTTTGAAAGAGGTACAACTCACCTGATTGATACTTCTCCAGAGGGCGTGATTCGACATGGAAGAACAAACTGTGTTGGCTACACGAAGACATTTGCCTACCTCTGCAAGTAAGTCTTACGCCAATATTTATATATACTACACATAGTGCCAACACACCTTTATATTTGCAAACCATCGGTTTGGGAAAAATTTCAATTTCACTGTTGTAATTAAGAACAACAGATCAATGATGCCTCTCAAAGAAGAGTCTTCTATTTACTGCGCCTTCGCACTTTGGTTGTACAGGAGTTGCCAGTGCAAAGATAATCATTATGAGCTTATGAGCTCATTACTATTCATTCAAATATTAATATCAATTTTGGTTTTCCTCATAGACTAGCTGATATTGAGTGTAACTATGTCAGTGGAGCATGTAAAGCATTCGCCGCAAATTACAGACCAGGATTCGAATTTCCCATACCTCTGATAGGATGCAGATTGACGCATGCGTGGAACAAAGTTAAGATATATGACAAGTGGTATCTCTGCGATTGTACCTGGGCAGACAGAGAGTGTGACATGAATGGTAAATTCCGTATTGTTTTGTTCGAGTGATGGACGATACAGGAATCTGTGATTTCAACAAATCATTATAACAAATAATTTCTTGCTATTGCACTACTGTTAATGTTTAAGTTTATGACCTAATGCGTCGAATCAAAATGGGATGTTTTGTTGAATCAGTTTGAACAGCTGAAATATACTTTCAGTAAATCAATAAAATAGTTATTTGACCAAATATTTGAATATTTATACATGTACCTTGGTTGAGATGTTATGATGACGACTACAGTACTACTGACAGAAATGTATAATCGTGACGTTTCTGGGCACGAATATCTCGAGCAAAAGACATGTATACCATGTATTGCAAACGTTAGCGAGCATGATATGAATGGTGGTGGTGGTGGTGGTGGGGGGGGGGGTGAATCAACACCGGCGATATCCCCTTTTACATATATCTCAGACACTACAGAGATTTGCGCATATATTGACAGCTTTTCTCAAAATTTCCTTTGCTTGGTACATTTTTTTTCCCAGATGTGACAGATATTCGTGAGAGGATAGAGAAAGGAATGGCAGAAGATTATTTTTTGGTGGATCCGGAGTTACTTCTTGGTAGTCATCTTCCCATTGCAGACTTTACAGATGGCGTGACAGACGTCGAAAACCAAATGGTAAAGCAGCCCGTTTGTGATATACAAGCCTGGTCCAGAACGATGGCCCATGGCGTTGGACGTATCCTCTTTAAAATGACTCTCTTAACGGAAGATCAAGCTGTCGTGAAGGCAGACTCAGATAACAGAGCAGTGATTCGTCTCAGGTCACCTTATCCAATGGAGTTCTGGAGTAACATGCTCGATTGTAAGGGAAAAGAGGATTTTGGAAGTAAAAGTGTGATTATATCTGTTTTAGACTGCATTGTTACGGTTGACATTTTCCTCCCATATCCCGGAGAATACCGCTTTGGTCTTAGATGTCGTCCGCTGTATTCAGATGAACAACTCCAGAGACGTTTCCATGTTATAGATTGCATCGTAGTCGGAGAATCACAGAAGCGAAATATTCCCATAGATCTAAATGGACATCATCACTGGGGACAAAGTTTGGAATTTCTAGAGAAGGGCTTTGCAGTTGTGAGCCACCGGACCCCAATCATTGATGTAGATGGGAGAGTAGATATTGTCGTGGCCCTACCCGAAAAAGAACTAATCAAGTACAATTTGACTCACGTGTCCAACCAATTAAACCCTGGGGCAGACAATAAGTATGTTAACATGGATAGGAAAGAAGGCGCCGTGGTTTTCAATCTTGTTTTGCCACCTAATGGAAAGTTCACATTGGACTTGTTGATAAAGTCAGGGGAAGACGGAACGTGGAGACAAGCTGCTGGGTATTTGGTTAGATGTCTGTAATAAGCCTACTTGATGTACGTCTGTTAAAGTTCAGAGCAAAATAATGTTTAACCTGACTCTAGAAAAAAATGATGCTGAAACAAGATTCTGAAGTTACCATCTCAAGATTCACCAGCAAAAAGACACTACTGTGTTATGATGTGCAAATTTCTACGTGACGGTAGTAAAACATTATATTATATTGGTGTACAAAATGATTCTGTGTAAGTTCTCGGTTCTCTTGGTGTAAATTCGACACTTTGTCATTTGCTTGTACTTATATGTTATACGACAACTCACTACTTTCCCTCAATTTAAATTTTCAAAGCCGATTCTTTTTTTCCGTATATAATAATCACATATTATTGAAATAAAAAAGGTTAAGTAAGTATGCGTATGGCAACAAAATCTCGGGTATCAGCGAAATCTCGAGATTGCGAAATGATGTTTGGAAAAGTTGGCAGGCTATAACAATGTAATTTAGGTATCCGTCCAATAATTATTATTATTATTATTATTCTTTATTTCAGGCCAGCGGCCCATACAAATAAAAAGAAAAGAAAAAGCACTAAAATGTAACACTGAAGTGAAAACCTTCCATAAATTAAAGTCTAAAAAGTACAAAAAGCACTAATAAAGAATTGACCTAAAGTGTTTCCAAAAGTTAGAATGGAAATAGGAATCAGAATGTACACAACAATAAACTTAAAATTGATACCAGTGTGTGCTTATATGTATGTATGTATGTATGTATGTATGTATGTATGTATGTATGTATGTGTGTGTGTGTGTGTGTATGTATGCATGTATGTATGTATGTATGTATGTATGTATGTATGTATGTATGTATGTATGTATGTGTATGTGTGTGTGTGTGTCTGTATGTATGTATGTATGTATGTATGTATGTATGTATGTATGTATGTATGTATGTATGTATGTATGTCAACCCTACTACACGTACTTCTTGTGAGAATAGTTGCTAGAACAGAGAGAACGATCCAGTATCATCTGATTACGGTATCGAATAGCCGGGTACCCGGACCCAGTGGCAGTGATACCGCCAGCTCTCGAGATGAATGAACTCATGCATGGATTATGCAAATAGGCAGCTGCATATACATTATGATAACCGTTGTTAACCCCTGTATAGATTATGTTAACGTAACCAAGGTACGAACGAACAATCAATATTTCCTCATTAGATCTTGACTATTTGAAATCAAAAGTACTCACGATCCCTGAGCTAAAGTGATGTTGGTGTCACTTTGACCTATACCTAACCTACTAGTAATACCTATATTCTGGAATACGTTTGTCACCGAAAACACATGAACAACTCTACCCTGCAATTGCAAAGACGACTGAACAACACAGCACACATGTACACTGAATAACATTGACTTTGGCCAACTGAGGTCCATAGCAATACGACAACCCGTGTTGATCTAACGTCTACAACATAGCGGTAGGATCACCTCGTCCATAGATACAGATAGTTGGTACTTTACGCGAATTAAATATGGCGACATGCAGGTGAAAGAGGTACTAGGTATATTTGGCTCCAGTCCACTGCATACACCTAGTGGTTGTGATTGAGTTAACCGAAGTTTGAAGAGAGGCCACTGAACGTAAGTTAGCTTCTAGCGTTCTGGTTCTCTCCTTTATATTTTTATATTTACTTTGAAGTATTTAACTATGTTATTGTTTTACTCAATCATAGTATTCACTGTTCTTCATGGCAAGTCGTTCACTAAGACATCTATGATATTATAAGTCGTACGCTGTGTTTTATTGTTATTCAAAAAGACTACCTTGTCTGTAACACAACAACAAAGAAACAGTCTGGTGCAACTGTTGCGCAATAATTCATCTAATGTGTTTGGGTTTGGAGTTCTACTGTACACATTTGAGAGACTACGCCTCAGCCATGCACGTCATAGGGGATTCCAACGGATATGTTCCGCCACCAGTGGTCCCGTGTCTAGGAAGGGTACGGATGTCGACGTGACCATAGACACTGTCTATGATGTAACTCGAAACTGTTATAAAACCATGTGGTATTATGGTTACGGTTACAATTACATTTTGCATTGATCTTGTTTACCTCTGCAACTTGACACGACCTGGCTGTACATTCATCCCCCACTCGCAAACGTAACTCTGTTGGCGCTGTTTAGGTGAAAGCTGACGGCCGGGGGAGTACTAGAGGACTGCCTATGGCAATCTGCTCTATCTTTTTTTGACCGCCTGTTAGTACATGTTGATTCGTTTATGCAATACTCTGCCGCTTCTCAGTTCTCCATCACACCACAGAAACTGCTATGATTGTTTGCTCACAGACCTTTTCGTGTAGGGTCTATGGTTTGCTACACATGGATGTTACAAGCACACCATTTCGAAATTAGGAACCAAAGATAATTAACATCAATATTAAAAACCTCAGCTAGTGTTGAAGTAGGATAATCACCTATCGCCTTGATATATATAAATCATCAATTTCACCCCCACCCCCACCCCCACCCCACCCCAAGAAAGAGTGGGGAGATTCTGATAAAATCTTTTTTTGGAAATCATTTACCAAAAAGAAAAGAAAAGAAAAGAAAAGAAAACATTCAAGTGTGTTTGCGACTTCGGATTTCTCGTATCTCAAGTACACAAATACAAGAGTCTTTCTGCGTTCTGTTCTTATCGTCGGAGTGTCGGGGACGATCGCAGTGAAAATATTTAATAGGCTAAATAGAATAAATAGTGTGTTTCCGATGACCTGACCGACCCTAGGTTTAAGTCCCCGACCATAATGAAATAATTTACTGTTACACCTCATCAAACTCTCACGGAAGAGGACGATGACTGACGAGCATCTTCTCTAAAAAATTAGGTAAAATATAATAAAATTCCCACCTAACTACCCTATTTTCTGAAGTCTTGTTAATATCAGAAAAGAAGTTTTATTTTATTTTTGCCTAATGCCACAAAAACTTTTTTTTTCAGTCACTTTTATTGTCAGACTGTTAACAACACTGTCGGATGGTCGTTATCAATAGACCATTACCCGTCTCGCGGGAGACGCCATTGAATGCATAGCAACCACATTCGGGTGGTCAAGCTGAAGTGTCAACCGCTTAGCAACACCATTGTTCTCGACGTCACGTACAGTGCAATACGTATGATCATGGAAGTATACTTCCATGGTATGATAGATCAAGGGAAGCAAACTTTTAAAGTATGGTTGTAAAAACGATGTGCGTATGTGAAATTCATAACTAGCCGTCAGACGTGACGGTGATTTTTGGCCGTCTGGGCGCAGATGAAGAGCGGTTGAGATTGACAGTTTCAACCTGAACTTGAAAATATTACTAGATTTGGATCCACTCGAGGATCGCAGGCCCTATGGTTGAAAACTTGCATGTCAGGTCGCGAATATTGTATTCTAGTATTTTTAAACAACGTCTAAAATTTGATACAATGTCATAACTTTTCCATAGACTTTTTATACGTCGCGTAGCGTCGTCTAAAAACCAACACAACAACGTGTACGCGATCACTTTACTGTATAACGTGCTGTTAATAGTTGGCAATGATGTAATTCTTAGTCCGTAATTCGTCAGCTAAATTCGTCAGGGTCCGCTAAAAACTTTGAAATCGGTTGAGAATTTTTTTTAGCTGTCTTTGATTTTATCATATACATTTATAAATGAGCTATATATATGCATTTAAAATTAAAATTTAGAGATACTATGTCGTTTTATTTTACGAATTTGGACTATGAGTTCTACAACATGTTCATCGAACTCAAGTATAAACATGGCTGACACGTACACGTGTTTCACGCATCGCCGGTGATTCCCAATTCTAGTTCCTGACGATCGTATTCCGATTTTAATCTAAGTTATCTTCATACAGTACCAGTTCAGTTCATGACAACCGCATTCCGATTTTACTCCACGTTATTAAGGTAGGGTAAAATTGGAATACGGTCGCTGGGAACTAGACCGGTAGATATTGTATGAAGATAACATGTGGTAAAATCGGAACACGATCGTCAGGAACTGACTATGATTTCCCGATCTGTGACGATAATTAAGAACTTTTCAATTCTGAACTCTAGGACCGAAACGGGACATTGGCACTCTAAAAATGTGTAAGACTTTTAGCTTTCGTCCGTATTTGTCAACAGCGTAAATGTCAACGGTTCATAAGGGCTTACGGCTGGTGGATGTGTAGTAGTACTACGCCACACTTCATGTGCATTGCATTCTAATATACTTATATTGAATATTGGTGACGGGAAATGTTTCCACCATGTACATGTGTACTAATAATCAAAACTACTCGATTTTGCTTGTCATTAATTACCATTTCTCAAGATTGAAATATTATAGCCATCTAGTATGCTGCATAAGTTTGGCACTGACAAAGTATTCCCAGAAATGACAGTCAGTTCGGAAATATAATGACAGTGTGACACTGGCGTATTTTTCTTTTAACTTGATGTTGACACGCTATATTTTCGCAACATGCTCTTTAATAGTTCGTGTACATTCAATTTTTCAATGTCTTCCATGATGACTTAGGATTGTAGATGGTCATAAACGGTAGTATTTTTTTCAAACTAATGCATTGACTTTCATATGAACAACATGGCCACTCCGCAAAGCTTGACCTCCGTAGCAACCGTTGCTAGGTTATTTGCATATCTCGCGAGATCTGCCGCGAGACGGAAAATACTCTATTGGCATGTCGATAAATTATCGAAACCATTCCGATGTTTTCTCTACTTGGGTAACCTGTGACGCCATACTGACAGCTTGAACAAGCGCGCTCTCTATAAATCTGACATTTGTTTCGATCTGGGGCGCGCGCGTTCGATTTGCCCAATCATGATTGTGATTAATCTGACGTCATTTCTGGAAACGAGGTTGTAAACAAAACGCTAAATCACCATTGTGATTACTTACATGTGAACATTTCAAAAAGCTTCACGCATTTCCTATATTTTAAATCGTCAAATTATTACAATGATAACAAATTACCAATCTCACTGAACACAATGTATTAGACTTATATTATATTAAATCATGTTTTCCGTCATTAAACTTGCCGCCAGGCACGCGCGCGCGGTACCTTTATGATATTGTCCGCCATCTTGTAATGACGTCAATCATGGTTCCCAGCATAATTACTGTGATTATCAATCATGATTGTGATTGGTATTTATGAAATGCGAAATCATGATTGTGATAAATCATGATTATGATTGTTCAAGGAATCGAACGCGCCCCAGCACACCCACTTGAAGAGATGTGTCTTAGAACACATTCGAATTTGTCTGCTCCACAGACTTATCCTATCTTACCTATTATTTTTAAACGCTTTCGTAGGTGGTCATTAGTAGAAAAAAAGTGATTTGAGCCGGCCAAAACTTATCGCCATGGGATGCGGAAGCTCCTCGATAAATACTTCATCTGATGAGTATATACAGCGTCCACCAAATAACAAGGATATTACGACTTCTTCTGAAAGAACCACTGGTATAAATCATGTGACCAGGAAGGATCCTGACATCGTACCTCTGGATAAGACATCCAAGGAATGGCACAAACCGGAACATTTTACAGAAACGACCAAATCTCCGACTGTCACTCAAGTTGAGTCATTTCAAGAAGAACAAGCCAAGCTGACCACAGATGATCTTCTTAAGAGACGTTACCTGAAACCCATCAATCTGAAAATGGAAGATACATTCTGGGAGGGTAAACGAAAGCTGATTCCAGACTATGCCGTTATGAAAAGAATCGATGTCCATGCCGTCAATGTAAGTAATCTTTAAAGACTCTATTTGACATTCTTAAAAAATGCAGACAGAGGGGACATGGGAGGGAGGGAGGGAGGGAAGGAGGGAGGGGGAGGGAGACAGACAGACAGAAGACAGACAGACAGACAGACAGACAGACAGACAGACAGACAGAGACAGAGAGACAGAGAGACAGAGACATAGTGAGCATGAGAGTGAGCGAGAGAGACAGAGAGGGGAGAGCAACAGAGAGAAAAAAAAAATAAAAATAGTATAACATGTTGTCGTATTAATTTCTGATAATAATGCTTCTGTCACTATTTCACAATTTTTATTTTATCGTGTCAGACTCCTACCCACCTAAAAGAGAATCACGAACAGTTGGTTGGTTATCTTATTCAACATTGTGCAAATGATCTAGAAAAAGTGAGGGCAATTTTCCGTTGGATTTTGGAAAACGTGGAGTATGACAAAGTCAATTATCGAGGAGGCACAACTGACCTTGTTGACACCACCCCAGAGGGTGTAATTCGCCATGGCAGAACAATCTGTGCTGGTTACGCCAAAACATTTTGTTACATGTGCAAGTAAGTGTATCACTTTTGTTGATGTCACACGGTCATCCCAACCGAAAAAAAGGTTGCTCCCAGGATAGGCAATGTATCTTCGTACGATTTAGGCCCCCTCCCCCACAGTGCAAATGTACAACTTTTACTACATCGTATGTACAAATGGTGATCATTTTAATTAAAGTGGCACAGTGTAATTCCAGCGTACAAAGGCAGCTTGCGTCTCTGTAACTGTAAGAATAGACTTACTGTGACGTAATGATGCTGGTAGATAGACTCATGTTAAGCCTTACAATAACGGTTATAGTGCATTTCACATGGTGTTTAAGGATTAGGTTGGCATAAAAACTACAAGTATAGTGGCTCCTATTTTTATTGTGAGAAATAGTTACCCATTTCGTTCAAGAGCAGGCACCGTTCTAGTTCATTTACGCTTCACTGCGCATGCAATTTCATATAGCGGCAAAGCTTATACGTAAAGGAATAACAATCAAAGAAACGTATTTTTGACCCCCCCCCCCGCCCGAGTTAAAAATAATAGCCCCTTCCTCTATTCGTCCATTATCTCAAATATAGTGAATGAATTATGTATGCCATTAACATAGATTTATTTTTCCCGACAGACTAGCTGATGTTGAGTGTGTCTATGTGGTTGGAGCATGTAAAGCAACTGCCGCAAACTACAGACCAGGATTCGAATTTCCCATACCTCTGAGAGGCAGATTGACGCATGCGTGGAACAAAGTAAAATTGTACGACGAGTGGTACCTATGTGATTGTACCTGGGCAGATATTGAGTATGACATGAATGGTAAATTCCTTCGTTAATGTGATGTGAGACACACGAAAAATGTGACCAAAAAGTCTATGACGTCTACGACCGTTTTATTAGTCTTTTGAAGTTGTTTGGGTAGGAAAAGTTACACAAGTCAAATATATCTCATGTTCCATCTTCATCACCAAAATTATGCAACCAATTTCTTAATATCTATTGAGAGTGGATGTTTATGACTGGTGTGACAGACAAAATAGGAGAAAACTGACAAAAACTTGCGTCCTTTAGGAATCTTATGAGCAAAACAGGTACTTGTACTAATCGAAGTAGCTATTTTATGGAAAACAGATTTAATCCTTGAACTTAAACTATATCATGACAAATTTTGAACGTTCTGTTTATCATTTTCAGATATGACCGATATTGAAGAGAGAATAGAAAAAGGGGTATCTGAAAATTACTTTTTGGTGGATCCAGAATTACTTCTTGGTAGTCATCTTCCTATTGCAGACTATGCAGATGGCACGACAAACGTTGAAAACCAATTAGTGAAGCATCCTGTTCATGATATGCAAGCCTGGTCCAGAACGATGCTCCATGGTGTTGGGCGTTTCCTCTTCAAAATGACCCTCTTATCTCCAGATGAAGCTGTCTTGAAGGCAGACTCACATAACAGAGCAGTGATTCGTCTCAGGTCGCCATATCCAATGAACTTCTGGAGTGACCTTGTCGACGAAAACAACGGGAAAGGGGGTTTGGGTAAGAAATGTGTCATTATATCCGTCTCAGGTGACATTGTTACGGTTGATGTTTTCCTTCCATATCCTGGAGAATACCGCTTTGGTCTTAGATGTCGTCCGGTGCATGCAGACGAGCAACTTCAGAGAGGTTTCCGTGTTATAGATTGCATTATAGTCGGGAAATCAAAGGAGCAAAACGACCCCATAGAAGGATATCATGAATGGGGACAAAGTGTACAATTCTTAGAGAAAGGTTTTGAAGTTGTAAATTACCAGAACCCAATCATTGATGTCAATGATGGAAACATAGATATTGTCGTGGCTCTACCTGAAAAAGAATCAACCGAAATGCTCTACAGATTAACACATCAAGCCAACCAATCAAACTCCGGGGCAGACAATAAACATGTTTACTCAGAGAGGAAAGACAACACAGCAGTGTTCCATATTGCTTTGCCATCAAAAGGTAATTTTACATTTGATCTGTTGATAAAGTCAAGGGAAGGGAGTTCGTACATGCATGCTGCGGGATACTTGTTGAGGTGTATTCGAGGAGCATCGGCAAAAGGGCCGTGTATTGACTTTGGTGGAAAGCTTGCTGGTCCCAATGACAAATACAACATGATGGGACTTCAAGTTAAAGGCGAGATAATGTCCACACTTACGGCGATACAAGGTTCCTGCTCGCTGTCATTCATAACCCCGCAATATGTTAGCATTACTGGGGCTATTGCAGCGGGACATAATTTCCATGGTATGAAGGATACAATGTTTGTTGATAGAATCGATTATGAAGGTAGTCAACTCACCACTTTTCATATGAGATTCCCAAAGCCCGGATTTTCAAAGATGGACTTCTGGGCCCGCAAGGAAGGGTCGTCTGAGTACATCGGGTACTGGGTAATTGAGTCAAAAGTTCCTTATAAAGGCACACTCTTTCCCAAGCATGGAGGTACATGGGGTCCAAATAACACATTTGAAAATTTAGGACTCAAAATTGTTGGGAATCACTCAAATAAGATTGAGGCTGATAATGGAAGTTGTGAGATTGAGATCACTAATCCACAAAATTACAAAATGTTATATAATGTGAAGAAAAACGACAAGAACATCGCAGACAAGTATACTTATCAAGAAACAATATTTGGTCAGAGCGTAGTATTCCATGTGAGATTGCCTGAAAAAGGATGTTACAAATTTGAAGTGTTTTCAAAGAAGTGGGGTGACAGTAAGTATGAATATGTTGGCACATGGTTGATTGAGAGTAATAGTTCATACACTGGGAAATTGTTTCCACCAACTAGTAACTGGGGACCGTCAGATGCATTCCAAGATATGGGACTGAGTGTGGTGTCACCGCAGCGAACAACTCTTGATGCCCTAGGTGGTACTTGTCAACTAGTTCTCAAAGAAGGGAAAGAGTCAATATTACAGACAATACAGTCTCTTAAACGGAACGGGAAAAAATATGGAAAGGGAGACTCGTGTATTCAGATCGATAAATCATCACCTGGTCTTATCAAATATAATGTCAATGTGCAAGGAACTGGATACTTTGCACTGGTTTTGTTTGCTGGACTGACGTCTGACAGTGCTGACTTTATCGGAACTTGGCTTGTTGATAGTCACAATGTAAACAACGATGAGGTGTCTCAATAAATGAGAAGGGACATAAAGCATACTATACAACATTCTTTCACGAGTTCACATATTACAACTGATTTTCCTCTCGTGCCGTTATCAATCACGTTTAATGCACTACTTCCACGACATGCCCACTGATACCAGTCGCCAGCAATTCTGTTTTTTTGCTCCACAGTATGGAATTACATACAACATCTTTGCACACTGGTCGTGGTTGTGGTCGTCCATACCAGTGTTACGAGTGGCTTGTATAGTAACTTGAGCGGGAGTAGGATACATGGTAACAGGCAGTAGTGACACAATATCATTGTCTTGCATATCGCCGTATCGCCCTGTATTGACTTGTCGCAGCAGTCACTGTGACGTAAATTTATTTCTGGTGTATCACATCACAAACTTGTAATTAGCTGACTAATGACATAATTTATACTGCCACTCCTCGAGTTTTTATTTATTTATTTACTTTATTTATCCTTGGTGGCCGTAAGTATACACAGTCCGTACTCCTTTCAAAGGAGGCTGATACAATTGCAAGGGAGTTTCAATATGTTGTACGGCTGACGATTGCCTAGCATTACAGTTGAACTTTCCCTCCATACAATTTGTCAAGAAGTGAAACAAAGCTGTACTGATTTTTTCATAGACTTACGTAACTCACAGTTACTTGGTTCAGCATTGATAGAAAACTGGAATTCAGAGCTGCACTAGCTGCAACTCTAACGGTTTAAAAAATGTTTTATTAGGTACAATAACTAATACTCGTATTATCGAACACTGTGAACAGCATTGCATCATCACCTCTGGGCAAAAGTATTTCCTTGTAGCTGTATACACGATAAAGCAAATCAAATTGATTTTAGGGTCCGCATCCATCAAATTTTCACGAAACCAGTGACTTTTCATTATAGTATAACACTTTCTACTTGTTATCTAAAACCAATCGTAAGTCGACAAAGATGAAAAAAGACGACATTTTAGCGTTAGTATAAAAAGGTAAACACGAGAGTATCTTTTGTTGTTGGTTTTTGATTTTCATGCCAACTATACAAAACACATGATTGGTTGCTGTGTCTGATTATTTACGAAAAATAAACAAATCTGAAATGTATTCATGGAATATTCAGTATTCAATTGCAAGTCTGCCCAATGGTATTAAATTTGTTTTGTTTTGTATGTATGTATGTATGTATGTATGTATGTATGTATGTATGTATGTATGTATGTATGTATGTATGTATGTATGAAATGTGCCTTTTCAAATAAAAGACCTAATTTATAATTCTTGAATCTGTCTCAACATAAATCCATATCACGTATAAGTATGGGAAAGGAATTCCTGAATAAAGCCATCAAAGTTTAGATTTGTCTTGAAATGACTGATCATCTCCATGTGACGTCATCATGTTGCCACTAGACCCGAGTTTACTGACTCCAAAGGCCTGCAAATAAAAGAGTATGTGCCATACAGTAATGCAATAGTATAGACTGTACTAAAAGCTTTCATCAGTATTTATGGTAGACTATAATTCGCGTAGGTACTTTATGGTGATTTACCTAGACACCACATCAACACTATTAACCCAGAAACTTGCCACGGTCTAAGGTCGTACTATCTCAAGCTATCCAAACCAACAAAAGGTGTTGATAGTAAGATTTCTCTCTGAGCTACATCTAAATGTATACAGTCTGCATTCAAATTTGACAATAACCCGGGGCCCACGAAGTTAGGGGGACTTTTATAGTCGACATTCAGGTTTAAAGTGTGAACTGATTTAAACTGATGGCAAACTGAAATGACTTTGAATGGACATTTCCATGGGGCGCACTGAATGGGTTTTGGCAATAGGTTACTCCTATTTTAAGCAAGGTTATTTCTAATTCTATACTACTCTTTATTTCCAAAATCTAATTATGAACAATAATAGTTTCTATGGTGTGTCTTGAAAACACAATTTTATTAAATATAGTTGAGATGACAAAACGACCTTACCATATCACGTGTACGCAATCCCCCAGCTGTTGGTGTTGGTTCAATTTGACTATCGCTGCCACCTTCTATTGCTTCAAGAATTTCGAAGCTTTTGCCTGCCCCCTCTGCAAATGTCAAGTGTAAATATTAAGTTGTCAGGTGTGGATGGAATTTCAAAGCGAGGATGGAAGCGATAGAAATACTGAAGATGGTAAAGTCTGCGTGTTTGACCAATTGACACTCTTTGCACTATAAATTTGGGCTAGTGCGTATATGGAATCTACTGGTGAAAACCAACTATTCCCAAGGATGGTTTGTTGCAATTTATATTATAATAACAGTATATTGGAATGCGGAAGAAACTAAACATTTAGTGGTAATTAAGAGGTAGTATGAATTGCTCTAAGATTCTAAATATCGATTTATCGACTTATTCTTGTGGTGCTTTCAATTATATTACTCCTATATGATACCAACGACAGCATCATTAAGCTGACGGATATTCACGTGTCTTGTCCGATCATATCTCTAGATTTACACCATCCAAGTATTTGTGTAGTATGACCCCAATGCTAGTAGTATTCTCACCAAAGTATTGGGATTGGACGATAGGGTTAGCATTTTAAAATCACACTATTCTTTATAGACACACCTAAACAATATGTTTATCATATGATATACTTTCCTGCATTTGTACCCAGAGCCGCTGTGTATGTGGAATCATTATTTTTATTATTATTTTTATTAACGTTATTTAATCTCGATAAATTGTTGAGCCATAGGCTCTTCTTACACACACAATGTTGAGAAGGAAAATGTACAATAGAATGTGGAATAACTGTACACAATTGTTATAATACATACCTGGGTACTCTATGTCACTGAAATCAACGACCTTCTCCCAGCTATCTCGGACTGAAAAAAACATCGTTTATTGATATAATATTTTGAATTTAAAAATCAAAGAAGAAAAATAACGTTCATAAGAAAAATTCGTTTTGCCGAACAAAATCATCGTCTGAATATATATAATTGTATTCTTGCATCATTTGGTGTCAGCATCAATAAAGCATGGGATGGACAGTATTGTTTGTGTTATTTCTTTGTTATACTAGTATGCAGTTCACTTAGCTCCTATTCTGGAAATGCATCCGTATTTTTTAATGTAGGCTGGAGTTATAAATTAAAAGGCGACAGCAAAAAATTCCATCTCGTAAACAAGAAATAATGTAGTATTTTTACAATTATACAAATAGATATTACATTACCAGCTTCTGGGGTCATTGGTACATCTTTCTTTCTGACTATAGCACCTTGTGTACGAGCCCATTTAACTATAATTAAATCGAATATGACAGGGAAAGTTGTCTTGGAGAAACAGATGTACAACGTACAGTGTATCGACAAATGCAATATATATGCAAGTGTTTTCATGAAATCACTATGATAAATATTTGATCACAGATACGTTGATCAAACACATCTCGCAAAGAACAGTCCCATCAGACTTATTTTTGCCTTTAGTACACTTGTATTGATTACTGATATCAACTTACATATGATTTTGGGTGATGAAATAGCACCTCAGTAACGTATTCAACTATGACATCTTGTAAAAAAGGTTCTACCGCACTTGACATGTGCTCTACTCTTTTGGGAAAACATAAATTGATGACATTACATTATTTCACGATCTCTTTGTTTTGACAATCTTTGTATTTGTCAAGAAGAGATTTCTCACAGTGGATTTTAGGCGGTACTGTTCATATGGGAATGGGTGTATAAAAATTTGGTGCATATCAGTACAAAGTTTTCCTCATAACAACTAAAACTTGAAATAAAAAAATCAATTAAAGAAACACCACAACCAGTAATGCAATTTGACGAATCGAGCAACGTAAATGATATGAATTAATCACATTAATTTTCTACAGAAATATTCGCGTTATTTAATTGTTTGAACAGTTCTAGTCTGTCACGCAATTAAGTTCATGAAGTTAGTCAACCAAAGACAGTGGATAGTCTACAGCCTAACAGCTCCAAAATACTATTATGAGATCAACTCACTTTTGGATACCCATCCTGCACAACTTTCAAAGACTCCACCAGTTTCCTGACAACTTTCATGGCAGAGATAGATGACTACAGGTGCCACGTAGTCAGCTTTTAACCTATCTGCATCAGCTGTAACGAAGAATGGAGAATGGACATTAAAACTGAATGTATCAATTCCCAAATTCCAAAGCTATAAAGTTGTGTATGGGGTGGGATTTTTGTAAAGGTAATATCAACGTTCAGATTTGTACACGCTATTATGATCCTGTTGTTTCTATGTGTCTTAGTTTATATACGGTTCTGGATACTTTAAGATTCAATGACATTTGTAACGTACGCATGTTGTTCACACTATGATGTGCGCTGTCACAGTACTTGTATCTGCTTACAAATGATCAGAGATAAATTTGGTTCATTTCATGTTTTTGAGAATGCCTGTGAATATGCAAGATAACACTTCAGGTCTATGCAAAGGAAGACTGTTCTAAACCTAAACTAACTACCCTCTTAAACATGCAACTGGCGGCGCCTGAGACCCTATTTTGCATATGACTGACTGTTTGTTTGGAGGTGGAGAACTTGTGATGACTCACTGGCAACTAATCACCAAAATATAAACATTCTCTACATCTGGGTTTTTCACATGCAAATGCCGCATATTTGAATAATTTTGAATGGCACACAATCTAAGCAGCTGTTTGCAGGGGAATTTGTCTCATTTGGAAAGTTTTTTCATTCTATGAAACAAACAGACTGATTTTCAACTAATTTGTGTATCAAGTTACCATTCTACGACATTTACAAACAATTTGTACATGATACATGACCTGTGTGTTTCTCGGAGCACAGAAAAATGCTGAAAACAAGACCCAGAAGCTAGTGCTCTGTACAGCAGTTTGAATTTCCCGCATTTGCATAGATTAGCCATAATCCTCTTTATATAGGGCAGTTCTGTCTTTAAACCACAAGGTCCGGGAATATCTATAAATCTCTGAATATGACCTTGCTTACCATCGGTCATCACTGTCTTCATCATTCTTGAACCCGCTGCTGGAGCCAGTGCATTACACTGGATATTGTATTTGACGCCCTCTTTCGCCAACGTAAAGCTAAGACCAACTAGACCCATTTTTGCTGAAGTTAAAAGTAAAATAGAGTGACGAGAATAAGTGTACACATGCTGTGCTAGGTTGCCGTCAGTTTGTTCTTTGATTTCACTGCCGACTAAGTGATATATGAAATTGCACTTTCTCATAGCTTTAGCAGAACTATTGGCGGTGAGACAACAGGAAGTGTAACATGTATATGTCCCCCCCCCCCCATTCTTCAATGAGTTCGGCGATGAACGTTATCGATGTGATGGTAAATTGTTAATTCATTCAACGTGACCATACCATCTAGTATTCCTGTCCTAATCTTTAATAAGTCGACGTCATCATCTTGTGCAATTTCCAATCCGGTTAAAAGAAATCATAAGAAAACAAGATGAAAAAACAGTTTATGTACGTTCTATCAAGTTAAAGTACGCAGTGATCTCGGTTACAAGCCTAACCTATGATGGCTCAATTCGTGGCCTTTTCTTGAGGTAGAGAGTCTTGGTAATCGAGATTATATACGCAGTGAGAAAAAGAAATGGCATGACTACTCACCTGCTGCATAATTTGCCTGTCCAAAGTTGCCATAGAGACCCGATGTTGAAGTTACCATAATGATTCTACCGTATTTCTGTTTCTTCATGTGTGGCCATGCTGCCCGGGTGACCAGAAAAGATCCTCTCAAATGTACTCTCTGGACCAAGTCTGTGGAAATGTAGTAAACACACTGAACTCTTTACAACTGTGAACCCAATGTATTTTGGCTCTAAATCTAATTTAGCTTATAGCTATGTTTGCGCCAGTCAGTGACTGTGAAAATGGCGACACTGTCATTGGTGAATTCTGACGAATCATAGGTACTAATGGCAGATTTATTTAAGATCATTTACTCACAAAAAAACATGGTTTTAAGTACACTGTTGCCAGAAATTGTTTATCAGCCAACATGTGAATAATTGTCTCTCCGCTAAATGTTAAAGGCGCCAAAAATTACCTTTATAGTACACGCATTGCGGTCCAATTCGACTATCATTACAATTTCTAATAGTTCACTATATATTTACGACGTATGCTCTACATTGTAAATCATTAATGTCCACAATATGTACCATAAAGGTACAATTCTTTTCAATCCCAAATTTCAACCTAGTCGTGGTGTGCAAATTGTGTACGGAAGAATACAGCGAGATAGGACACTCACCCCAGTCAAGATCGCTTGTTCTTGCAAACGATCTGTCCCGGAGAATACCAGCATTGTTGACAATAATATCTGAAATAAGAAATAAACGAACTTTTGTTAACTGTAAGTTCTATGTTATGACTTGCTTTCATGAACTACATTGCGTTTTAACACTTTCAAAAACTATCCATGGCTGCTATACATGTACGAATCTGCATGTGATAGAGGAACTGCCAATCGAACATTCGAAACTTTACTCAAGGGGAATACTATGGAATATTTGGTTGTGATATCAGAGGTGGCATATAGTATAAACAAGCAGAATACATACTAAAATATAATCCAAGGCAAGGAAAATTACTGACCTATGCGTCCAAACGTTTCCAGCGCAGTTTGGACCAACTTTTCGCCTGCCTCTACAGAATCTGTAACAAAATCCACAGAGTCATATTAAAATGTCTTCCTCTCATCATAAAGCTTTGTTATTCTTAAACGATATCTTTGATTGTTCGAACTTTATGCTTGGATTGATTTTGTGATCTTCAATTTCTCAAAAAATTATTTCCATTCAGAATAATCGATGCAGTAACTAAGATGGAAAAGTGAAATGGGTGCTATCAACGGGAGAAAGCATATATATAAAGCATATATACTACAGTCGTTGTGTGTAACATTACAACCACACGACTCGTTCGACTTGATGGCCGGTGATCAAATGAGACTATACATGTAGACACGCTTTAAGTAACAGTTGCGCACGGCACCCTGTGATAAAATCGTCGGCGTTGTAAAGAGAAAGAGCCCCTATAAACAAGGTGAACGTGAGATTAAAGTTTTTTTGTTCATAACACTTACCATAGTTAGCGACGGCTTTACCTCCTCTCGATCGGATTTCCTCAACAACGACGTCTGCTGCTCTGTTGCTCTTTCCTTCCCCTCTCATGTCTCCACCAAGATCATTCACTGATGAGAGAGAGAGAGAGAGAGAGAGAGAGAGAGAGAGAGAGAGAGAGAAGGCGAGGAGAGATAGAGACAGCGACAGAGACAGAGAGACAGAAAGGAGAGACAAAGACAGAGAGTGAGACAGATAGACAGACAGATAGACAGACAGACAGACAGACAGACACAGAGACAGAAACAGAAACAGACAAAGAGAGTGAGTGAGAGAGATAGAGAGAGTTAAGAATTTGTGAATTTATCGTTTTGATAAATCTCAAAATTGGCATTTAATAGAGAAACCCCACAATCAGAGTGAACAGTACTTTCTGAAAATACTTGACATTTGGAGAACAAATTTTCTTGAAAATACTGAAAATTTTTGTTTTTTAAATATCAAATATCACATAAAGCGTGATGTCTTACCAACTACTGCGGCTCCTCGGTCAGCAAACATCAAGGCATATTCTCGGCCAAGACCTGACAAGAAACAAAGACATAAACAACACCTATGGTATTTCTATTCTGGCATTGTACATCAACTCTGTGTGTGTGTACGTGTGGGGGGGGGGGGGTCCGATGGTAGGGATTGAGGGTGGTGCAGCAGTCGTAATAATAAACGCAGTTATTATTTTTGAAAATTGCATACATTAATGATTTTGTAATGTCAACGTAGTGTTTAATTTAGTGGGATGAATGGTCTGAGTAGAGGTGCTGTTATGCATATGTCCTCTTGATGGATTAGGATCCCTTCTGGAAAATATATTGTTTTATGTACACCACATTTGTTCCCATTGGGTACGAGTGTAGGTTTAAGCGAAATGCAGTTGATAGTATTCCGTAGAGGATATGTAAGGCACTATGAACAGTGGGTTTATAATGGTCATTTCATCAAAGTTGTTCCGCAGTACAAATAGCTTGGTTGAATGCTCTCCTCTAGATCACCCCCACGATATATATGAGGCTGAATCTGAGGCGCAATATAGACTGGTGTCGCACATTGTCCTCCAATTTGATTCTAATTCTGAATCTGAGACCAATATTATACACACTAGTCCCTGGGACATCTGGTCCGGGGATTTTCTTCAGGGCCACTTTTAGTCCCGAGCCATTATACACAGAACATTAGTCGACTAAACCAAGGTTAAGACCAGTATAAAGTTAGTCGCAGATTCAGAATCAGAATCACGTTAGAGGACAATATGAGGACAGTCTCATATTGAACCCCAGGTTCAGTGTCTCATATTTAAAAATCACAATAACACAAGAAGATATTTTCCTCATCAACTCAAAAGTGTCTAGTTCAAGCAATATGTATGGGGGCCCGTTCTGGTCACAATTATCATGATTATGTAGAAATAATAAAACTACTGCTGTAATTAATAATTAATAATAGCACGTAACATCGATACAACTTGGACCTGGACAAAGGCGCATTCGTCTTCGTGAAAGAGTTGAAACACTCACTTGAAGCATATCAGCAATTTTCTGCCATAGGAAGAAGAGGGAACGCAAGTGTGCCAATTGGTGTTTTGAAATTTCCAAGCGCCTTCGTCCAGGTCCAAGTTGTATCACAGGGGACCCAGGAACCATGTGACAAACAAAACAAAACAAACAAATAAATAAACAAATAAATAAATAAATAAACAAATAAACTATCAAATATATGACAAATGAACAAGCAAACGAACGACAAGTATAGGGACAAATAAAATACTTAAATAAACCAGCAAATAAACAGATACTCATGGGGGTATACTAGATGTTGTTTTTTTTCTATACGGATAGTGATGGGTATAGAAAAAAAACCATATCAAGTATACCCCCATGGGTATCTGTTTATTTACTGGTTTATTTAATTATTTTATTTGTCCCTATACTTGTCGTTCGTTTGCTTGTTCATTAGTCATTTATTTGATAGTTTATTTATTCATTTGTTTGTTTTGTTTTGTTTTGTTTGTCACACGGTTCCTGTGTCCCCTGTGGTTGTACGGCTGTAGCAAATGGATAAGTATCCTAGCTGCAATAATTGTAGCGTCTTGTTGCGGTTTTGAGGGTTTTTTCGTCTGTTTTGGTGACTTTTTAAGTGTTAGTGTTTAACCCGCACCTAATAAGGGGTAGACCATTCGATATCCGGGGGGGGGGGCTTGGAAGATTGGTGGAGAGTCATTATTTTTTCCCACCTGCTTGCCTGACACACTGAAAATACAAATCGGAAACTTGATTGGTGAGCTCAAACATTCAGATAGACCGGTTAGTTTCTCCAGCTTGGGGGATGGGGGTGTCAGTGGTTTTTTCCATTGGGCCGACGAAAAGTCACTGACCCCCCTGAATAAAGTTTCATAGCATCTGACAGTAAGCTGTAGAGGGAAGAGCTTTGAGACTGGGATATGTCCACCTCTTGTGTGAGTGTGTGTGAATGGGGGGGGGGGGTTCTATGGGGTCTCCCCCTAGAAGCCCTGGAGGATTTTTACTTCTAAAGGCAATGTTTAGGCTATTCACAGACACTTTCAGACAATAATTTACAAACTTTGCAAGACAGCTCTAACATGTAAAAAGCAACTACATAAGGTTGAAACATGTTTGAAATAAAGTTCCATAGCATCTTTGACAGTAAGAGGTGGAGGAAAGAACTTTGATTTGAAACTGGAACATGTCTACCTCTTATGGGGGAGGGGGAGGGGGAGGATTTTTACTCTTAAAGCCAATTTTCAGGCTATTAACAGACACTTTCAGACAATAATTTGCAAGCTTTACAAGACAGCTCTAACAATTGTAAAAAGCAACTACACATGGTTGAAACATTTTTTTAAATAAAGTTTCACAGCATCTTGACAGTAAGAGGTGGAGGGAAGAACTTTGATTTGAGGCTTGGACATGTCTACCTCTTATGGGGGGTCTGAGGGGGTCTCCCCTAGAAGCTTTTCAAGTTTTTTACCAATTTTGGTGAATCTTATTGTTGGTTTAACGAATGAGTGGCCTCTGGGGTGATGGAGTCCAAGGGATTCCCCCCCCCGCCAGATCTGCAGTTTCTTGTTTCTATTTAGGCAATTTTTAGGTTATTCATAGCCTCTGAGATATATATTGCCAAGCATCGAAAAGCTAAAGTAAATATAACTTGTTAAATAAGTTTTCCATGTTATAACAGTGGGCCTGTAACATTGGTATAGGGGCATTGATAAGAACAAATATATATATGTGCCACAGGCTAACGAAACTGACTGGTCCCTGACATGTGTTTGAAACTGTTTGTCATGATTTGACAAGTGTCCTGGTTGGAGAGGTACGAGCAGGTCGAACAGTATACTCGAACCTGTGCATCATTTCCCTGCCAAGACATTTTTTTCTAGCAGCAGTGGTCCATCTTTTTTTTCCATCACCCACTCATATCCGGATTTTTTTTCAAGCAAATCCATTTGGCATATTTTTTTCCCCCCGAAATCTTCCAAGCCCCCCCCCCCAGGATATCAAATGGTCCACCCCTTAGGTGACAGACAAAAAAACCCTCAAAACCGCAGCAAGACGCTACAATTATAGCAGCTATAAGTATCAAAGCTACAACAACCAGAATTTTCCCTTAGTTCTATCTCAGCTGATAGCATGTTGCTCAAATATTAAGTCAAAGATTGATGTAAACTGCGCAGTGCTACTTGTATAATGCGGGAAGGTAGTCCCGTTGGATTATCATCCACATCTGCGGCCCAAAATGAACCACTGTTTTCAATGACTACGCTACACGACCGGTCGTACGACCAGAGTTCGGTCGTGGATGTTAGTTATCATATATACATAGGGCTACAGTAATAAATACCCGGATGTTCGTTTGACCTCGGACACTAAATTTATTCTATCTTCTCTACGACCGGTCGTATGGTCGTGGCATGTATTTTCTCACTGTCTTTTCCCCACGACCGGTCGTATGGTAGTGGCATGTATTTTTTTCACTGTCTTTTTGGCCGGGTATCAGATCGCCTGTCGATCCTAAATTCAGGGGAGACAGGAAAACTTGAACAACTGATTTTAGATTGAGCAAAAATTGGTAGAATCCTCCTTGATTCCTTTCTCAAATGACAACCCGCGTACCCGCCGAGCACCACACTGCGAGCTGCGGGTCGCCATTTTGAATAAGAAATCTCGCGCAAAGGATTGTAGGGGCAAAATTAATTCGACATGTACACAAAATTAATTCAGCACATACATAAAATTAATTCCGGCATACACAAAATTAATTCAGCACATACACAAAATTAATTCGGGACATACACAAAATTAATTCAGCACATACAACAAATTAATTCGGGACATAAATAAAAATAATTCGGCACATACATAAAATAATTCGGCACATATATAAAATTAATTCGGGCATACATAAATTAATTCCAGGAATACATAAAATTAATTCAAGGAATACATAAAATTAATTCAAGACTACATAAAATTAAGACCGGTACATAAAATTAATCAAAACACATTTAAGTAATTCAAGGAATACATAATATTAATTACAGCAGTAGTTTTATTATTTCTACATAATTGTGACCAGAACGGGCCTCCATAAATATGGGCAATGAATTTAGAACAGGGTACATTGCGTTTCTCAGTGCAAGAAGTCGACGGACTTTTAGGAACTGACAGTTCAGGTCGTCACATTGCGAGTCTCAAATTCGGTGTCACACTCTATCACTGTATCAGTCTATTTGTGCCATGTGTGGGAGTTATCAACAGCCCCTGCATCACTACGTACTTACCATTGCCTGCTCCAGTTACCAATGCCACACGACCATCAAACCGTAGGTCCTGCATGATGCATATACATGTATATGTACAATACCGCCAGGGCACACAACATCAGCAATCTGCCGGCAAGGCCAGCGTGTGTGAGGTCAAAGGTTTCTTTGCACTTTTTCCATTGTTCAAAGGTTACTAAAGCTCCGAAGGGACTGTATAGTGGGGTCACATAGATAAAACGTGCCGTATATGCCTAAGGGACTGTACATGTTAAAGTATGGTGGGGGGGGGGGACGGTGACAGATTTTCAGTCGGGAAGCATAACTTTTTCTTCACGAAAAAATAGGCAAGCCATATGAGTTAATGCTTCAGGAGGGAGAGATATAAAATCACTTTATTTCAAAATCTTATGGCCATAAACTTTTACAGCAAGTAAAACGAGACGCCACTCACAAAATTTTGGGTGACCCTAAAACGAATGACAACCCGAATGACGGAAAACGAATGACAGCATTTCAAGTATGTAAACAGTGGAATGACACCCTTTTCTACATTCAGTTAGTTGAAGGACATCCTCTGCACTGTAAAACGAGTGGAATGACAGCCGCCACTCTATAAAATAAGTGGAATGACAGCATTTTCAATGCTGTGGAACTGGAATGACAACATTTCCAGTATGTAAACAGTGGAATGACACCCTTTTCTACATTCAGTTAACAGCCGCAACGTTATAAATTAAGTGGAATGACAGCATTTTCAATGCTTTGGAAATGGAATGACAGCATTTACAGTGGGTAAACAGTGGAATGACACCCTTTTCTATATTCAGTTAGTTGAATGACATCCACTGCACTGTGAAACAAGTGGAATGACAGCCACCACTCTATAAATTAAGTGGAATGACAGCATTTCCAATGCTTTGAAACTGGAATGACAGCATATACAATGGGTAAATAGATAAAACAAAGCAATATAGCGTAAATATGTTTTTAAAATGTCCTCTAGTTTGGCTTAATATTCTGATTGAAGTGGGCAGAAAACTTGATTTGGTTCTGACTGTTCTGGGACACGAAATCGTCTCCCTGATGGCAGCTGTTCAAAGTGTTGAGACATAACATGGCCTTTGTCATTTATCATTTTCCTAGTTTTTTTTCTGTACACTAGATGTAAACTTTTCGCCAACTGCTTTACTGCACACACTTACAATCTTGTTCAAAGCATTCTTGTAGCTAGTCCCTAGATTACCAAACCAGAACGAAAGAGAAAACTTCGGTAGAATGTCTGCAATACCTTGGCATTTACATTTAGGGCCCTCAATTTTTGCAAACAGTAAACTCTAGATTGACATTTCTTGTGACTGGAATCTGTGTTGGCCTTGAAATTTAACTTATCATCCAAGATTGTTCCTAAATATCTATATTCGGTCACCTGCTCAACTTTAACATTTCAATAAAAAGGTCGGGCACTGCTTTAGGGTCCTTCATGAAGTCGATAACCATATCTTTCTTTTTCAAATCCAAGTAGTTGTTTTTTTATATTGTTACATTTTTATATTGTTATTGCTGTAGCCTGACACTATAAAGTACCGCCAGTGTCACACAATGAAATAAAACTGCATGTACAAACTATGGGATTCTTTGTAAAGTGTTCACTTTATCAAAAACACTCAAGTGAATAACACAGAGAAATGTAGAATCCAATATGGCCACTAACGAAAGTGTCAACTCCGTCTATGGGAAAATAACAGATTTAAAAACACGATGGTGAACCCTCGAATTTCTGTTTATCGTTTCAAAAGGACCGGGAACAAGCTGTCACATGTCAAAGTTTGGAGAGATTTAAGAACTTTGATTTTCAGGGAAATTGGTCCTCCAGGGGCATTCTATACTCGACAGGTCAAAGGTCAAAGTGAGAACATCACACAAAACGTCGTCTGCTACATTTTATCGTATGACGAATAAAAATACACCATCGGCTAACAGAAGACGTATTATATCATGTGGACTAACTGTAGTCAAGTGAATTCGCAAACGGTTTGTGAACAAGGACTTTCCATGACCAATTTCGACCAAGTTGGTATAAATCACGAGCAATGTCTTTGTAAAGGACATTGTTCTGTAGTCTCCTCAGGTTTCTGTACCATTACTTTATAAGTGATTGGTAAATATTTGGGCCAGATGATTCAGGCGACAGAGCTGCATAGTTTCCCTCACTTGCACTGACTGTTTGATGGGCATTTGCATATATCATGTCGGCGCCACTTAATTGTTTATTTGATTGTTGATAATTTCTTGTATCATCGAATTGCAAACTGATATGATCCACCTCAGTATGAAACTCTAAATCATTCAAAGGCGTGTCATATACGTCTTGCTCACGCTCCTTTGGTACCGTTGGTGGCGGGGTTTTCTTCGACTTGTAGTAGCGTTGGATTGCTATGGTAACAGCAACACACAAACCACCAACGACGAAACCTCCTATGAACATTAGCGTTGGCACTAACGCACTTGACGGACATGTTTGAGTCCCCGGGGTTTGAGTAGTGTCTGTGCTCAAGGTTAAGCTAGTCATCAGTGGTATAGTAGTTTCGGACACCAAGAATTCCGTGGTTGTTGACAATTTTGTGTCAGTGATTATGTCTGTTTCAGTGTCATCCGTTGAAATGACAAAGTCTGGAGTCGTTGGCATCTGTTCAGTTGTCTGGGCAACCGCTATTGATACCACTGATAAAATAATGATGCTAACCATACTTGAAAGATGAGTAATCTTAAGCTTCATTTTCATATCACTCCTGAAAGAAAATGTCAAGCAATGTAAATCAGCCACCTGTTTGTCAACAAAATCAATTATTTTTTGCAGACTTGCATGAATAAACCCCAACCAACACTAGAAAGGCATTACATGATTGTACTACTATACCACCAGCAACACAACTAAACTGGCTTTACCATTACATACATCGACGAATGATGCGACCAAAGACTATTTTGACCCATAGAGGGCGGGTTGTTTGTGGTTGAGCACACACCACTTGATTGCCCAGTGAATGATTGTTACTCTATCTGGTTATAATTACTTGTTAATTAAATTGTCACTCAATCGCACTGTTGAAGATGGTTCCAAAACTTTTCCTTCTTACAGTTATTGAATGTGTATTTTGTATCTGTATATTGATTCCCACCGATCCGAGTAACGTAAGGTCTACATTTTTTTTCCTGCAGATGCTGTTGATAACTCCCACATATGGCACAAATAGACTGCGTGACACCGAATTTGAGACTCGCAATGTTACGACCTGAACTGTCAGTCCCTAAAAGTTCGTTGACTTCTTGCGCTGAGAAACCTGTTCTAAATTCATTGCCCACATTGCAGTATGAAACTCTAAATCATTCAAAGGCGTGTCACATACGTCTTGCTCACGCTCCTTAATTTGGTACCGTTGGTGGTGGGGTTTTCTTCGACCTGTAGTAGCGTTGGATTGCTATGGTAACAACAACACACAAACCACCAACGACGAACCCTCCAATGAACATTAGAGTTGGCACTAACGCACTTGACGGACATGTTTGAGTGACAATGAATGACCCTTTTTTTTAAAAAAGAATTATCAGTGATATCAGTCGAAATTTTAAAAATAATTGTAGCGATCAAATATCAATTGGTTGAAATTCAGTAACCACAACGTTATCACAATTTACGAGTTTATGGAATGCGCTAGCAAATAAAATATGTTGGGAGTGTTTGGCGCAGAAATCTTGTACAATCTTGCCTTGTCAATTCTTGACGACCTTGACTTAATTAAGGTTTAATTCGTCTTACATTGAGTTGAATTCGAACACTAATCGCAAAATACAGCTAGCCGTATTGCACCCCATTGTGCACATTTTGAAACTTATTCAACTACAGTACAACCCGGAAGGTGAGCTCAGCTTCTAATGTACCGTCCAATTCTTAACATGAATTATACTGTGACCTAAAAATCACCTCTAATGAGAGCGGAGCTATTTCTTCAGTTTGTGTCAACCGATGTTGGATGTATATATAACAGTAATACGTGTACATAAAACATGCAATGAACGATTTGCAGACATGCATAATAAAAATACACCCACCTTGTATCCTGGTGCAAACCTGGTACTATAAGAGTTTCCCCGCATGCCAGTTATATTTCGCCCTTGGTACCACAAAGTATAAGGAAATAGTTCGTGTTGCTAATACTTAACCTGTATATCCGATATACATTTACATATCAAGTAAACAGTAGTATATTGGCTGGCATTTGCATGATTTGTCTGTCGAGGGGTCAACAGTTATCAGTTTCCTGCAGCATCGTTTTTCTGAAGACTCGGGGTGAACTTATTAGTCATTTGAATGTTCTCACCTTCTTGCCTCCAATGTGATTACCTTCTTGATTTTGCATAAATGGTCTCCACTCCGCACCAGTTGGTAATCCGTGCTGGAAATAATATTTTACAATTTAGACACAATATTATATGTTATTGAACCCAAACAGTAATTACGAATTCATGACATTATATTGGTAAAATTTTGTTTCTTGCATTTTTGTCAGTTGCTCAAAATGTAAATTTACGTACGACGAAGTGCAATAGATGGCCTTGAGTTGGCCATATGCGTACAGTGTTGCAAGTTCCTCAATGTTCAGCTCAGATTTCCACAACTGAACGTAATTGTTCGTAAGCCGCCTTTTCCAAATAGAAATACCACATGAAAGAGTATCAATTTATTTTATGTCGATTTCATGATTTCATGTATATTATTTTTTTACTGGTCACTTTCATGTATGTTTTTGTATTTGTCATTATAGTTAATATTAATAATAACCATCACCACAACCACCACCACCACCACCACCACCACCACCACAACCACCACCACCACCACCACCACCACCATCATCATCATCATCATCATCATCATCATCATCATCATCATTATCATTGTCATCAAAATACAATTAAGTCTTGTCTCGTCAAGGGCCGACTCGGTAGAGCGTTCGCTCACACGATACACTCTGCAGTCCCTGGGGCTTCACGCACACTGCTGGTTGAACATTTTACGTTCATTTTAACGACCCACTGTACTATATTTTGCTGTTTGTATTTTGACGCTGTGTAGCATGTCAGGGATGTTGTGTTGTGTTTTGCTGTTACCTGGACTTTGAGTCTGTAATACTGTCTTGATAAGACTTCGGTGTTATCCAATTCGACTGGATTTTGAATCCATCTATTACATATAGATTGACAATCATGCGATCTAACCAACACACGAACGTAACGTTGAATTAATTTTAAAAAGTTTATTAATGATACAACCACGCTTTAAGTTCATATTTACAGCGCAAGTATTTTTATGGAACTCCCCGGGCATACCATATGGACGTAGTGAGTGATATTTGTTTTCAAGTTCAAAGTACTGTAGTTTCGTACAAACACAGCTGCCATAGTTACGGTTGCTATAACAATAAATATCACATACTGTGTTACAAATGGTTTTCTATAGCCTCTATAATTCTATGTTAGGGCGACATCCGAAAAATGGTTCAATTCAATAAGCGTACGTATGTGCCTATATCACAACAGTGATGAAAAGGTTGGCCAACTGGAGTGTACGAATGTTTTTTTCTACAGATACTATTGCAAACTTTGAGGTTGAGATACACCATGACTGTACAGGATAGTAAACATGTACAAGTATTTTGTACTGAAAAAATGACTAAAGTGTACTAGCTAAAAGTTACGCTATCATTCAGTTTGTGTGTATAGTTACTACACACAGGGGTGATGCAGTAGCCTGGTACCAGATCCAGTTCAAGACACGTGGGTCTTTACAGGAGATAGTGGCCGCCAGACTACTGTCAGTGACCAATTGCGGCCAAATGGACTTCACTATCGACATATACAGATACTTTTTGTGAAATGTTCCATCGTAATGTAAACGACTTGGCATGAATCGTTGTCAAAATATTAGAATGATTTTAAAGGTGGTCTTAATTCGCAATATAGTTTCTTAGTGTATAAAGGTATTATTCTAATGAAATATTAATATTTTTGTAATGATTGATAAAGGTTTCGTTCAGATGTTTCTGGCGAAAAAGTTGTATAGCCATCTTGAGCTGCATCGATCGCTGATTGGTTAACATAGATTTTGCTTGTGCCTCTGGAATCTCTATTTTCTGGTTGGTACACATCTGTATTGGCCACGTGCAAACTAATTTGATCCATTTCGGTTGTGCCAAATGCATGAAGACTTGTTTCGTACGAGTTTTCTTCAGTTTCCTTTGGTACCGGCGGCGGTGGTATATTCTTTGATTTGATGTAACGATGTATGAGAATAGATACTATAACACATGCAACTCCAACTACAAGACCTACAATGAACATAAGTACACCTGCCAGAGTACAAGATGACTCGCAAGGTTCGACAGTTGATTGAATGGTTTCCATGGTTGTAGTTGCTGGAGGCAGTGTGGATGTGTGTCTCGTGGTAGTCCTCGACTTGGTGGTTTTGGCTGATGTTGGAACGTCAATTGTTGTAGTAGTATCGGATGTTGAAAGTGATTCGGTAGACATCGTATCAGTTGTGCCATCTGTGGTTGTGTCACTAATTACAGGACTGGTGGCGATGAAAGTAGAGGATTCCTCAGTTGTTATGGCGCCATCAGTGGTAGTTGTTTCCACACCACTGGTGGTAGAAACCAGTTCAATAGTGGTTTCGGTACTATGGATAAATGTTGTCGGTTCTTCCGTGGTCCGATAGTAAGTACTTGTGGATAACGTTTCAGTTGTGGTAGGAACATCGGTGGTATATGTACTCAACGGTTCCGTAGTTCTCCAAGTCGTTGTAAAATCTTCAGTTGTTGTAGACGAATATGTATCTGTTGTTCCTTCTTCCGTGATAGTTACGATGTCTGTTGTTGTAATCTCATGTGTTGTTGTAGATTCATCTGTTGTTGTGACTTCCTCAGCGGTCGTAGGGCTTACAGTACTTGTTATGACGTCAGTTGTTGACTGAGTAGTTGTAATAACTACCATTGTTAACAAAATCACACTCGAAAGGCACGTGGTTGTCATCTTTGCTGGTCACCTAGAGGACAAATTGAAAAAGAACCCTAAATTTTGGACAAGTCTCCTCTAAATCAACAAGTGGATATCGTCAGCATTTATCGAGTGTTGCAATCCAGACTGAGCATGCTCAGACGCAAAGGACTATGGGATTATCTGTGGTTATCGTAATACCTAATCTGGAGCTACTGATAAAATAAACCTCCCACAAGTGTCAGGGTAACTATGAATTGAGTATTTGTGGTTACAAACAATGCATCAACATTGTTTAAAATACTAATTGATTAGTATTTATTATCACATTTCCCATGATGCAACATTCAACATGGCGGGTTTGCAAGTTCCCTATTAGACGTAACTGTGATCGTGGTGACAACTTCTTAAAGTGGCACAAGCTGAGTTCATAATTTTCTCTCAAGTGAAAATACTTTGAAATCCTCTAGTATAATGTTAATGTCAGTATATGTCTACTATATCATTACAATTATCTTCAGGCAATGTTAGAGGAGTTGATTGCATAGTAGGGATATCCTAGATATTATTTGATACGTATGATAAATTACGTCATCGGATCGATTATACGTTATATCTTAATACAGGGTTTGAATTCAGTTAATTGCAAGGAATAGTTAAATGTGCTTCAGTATGTAGAATACTGCGAGTTACAAGTGCCTTTTAAATATACCACAAAAATATACCCAAAACAGTATAAACAGTCAGCTTGTGCCCCCTTAATGTCATTATACCTTAATTGTACTCTAGGGTCCTACATCTATTTCGTTAAGATATCATAGACATAGACAATTCACAATTTGTAACTATAGTAAAATATATACAATCCACATGTGTGTATACCTAGCACCATCTACATGTACCATACATAACTCATACTGTAGCTAGTTATATATAATTATAGTATACCATAAAGCTTTGAAAAACTTGTATCTGGGATACTGCAGATACTATAGATTGTTATTTCTCCATAAGGATATACTAGTATATCACACTTTTATATGCGATAATATAACGGACCAAAACATCTCTGTGCATGTCTTGGTGGACGGATAGCCTTGTATTGCGCCACCAACGGCATATAATCGGATGCGCCATAGAATCTCACACCACTATAGAGGTCTGAGATAGAATACAATAGTGAGTATATATAGTTTAATGTACCTAATCATCGGACTCTATTTTGCATTAAAACATTATAGAGGTAGTTGAGTAGCAAAATCCCGTCTTAAAATTTGGACAGGGTGCCTCCCTCTAGGAGTAACAAAATGGTCGTTCATTCTCCCTTAATCCAAGTAAAGCCTAAAAAAATAATTGTTTGGTTCCAGTTACCCGACCCTACCCAACTTTTCACTGCCGACCCTATAACTCTTTTTTTTACGTATTCGAGAAAAAATAATAAAATAGCAAAAATTGTGAAGTCTCGCGAAAAATAGTGGATGCCGAAACTGACATCAACATACACAGACAAAATAAAACTATTAATGGTTGTACATCTGATATGAAGAAATAAACACAAAACACAGAGACCATTTGGAAAACACTGGAAAACCTGAACTAGACACTCACACAGAAAAAAAAATAAAATAAAAAAGCTACCTACCCTACCTATTCTAAAATTGGGCGTAATCGGAACCACGTAATTTTTTTTATTAGGCCTAATTTCAAGATATGAAAAAAAATGATCCCCACAAAAACGATTTTGGCATATTTCATTTTCCAACCATTTCAATGTTTACTAAAACGGTAACTATTGTCATGGTACGAGTGACATTTCTAGATTTACCATGTTTCCGAAGTGACTTTGCCTTGGAAAAACAGTATTATTTTATTCAACCGATTGATGTAAAATCACTGAAAATGAAAAACAGGAACTGGGTCGACGTCTTACAACTCCTTGTTCGCACCCGTGCCTCTGACGAGTTAGTACACATCACCATACAGAGCACAATACAAGTAGTGACACTGGTTATCAACTTAGGTCGAAAGTTCAACGAAATAATCGATCCAGTTGGATCGATAGCTTGATTCATAACGACATCTTATCTAAATTTTGTGACATCAACGCAATAAACTCTGCGAAGAGGTCAACAGATCTATATCGTAATTCATTTGTCTAAATACGTTATACTGTAAATTGAAATAAATAAACTTTGCAATTGACCCCAAGATGTGAACTCACAACAAAATACCTGTGTTGCGTTATTTGACAATGGGATAGAGTATATTGACGTGATCGACGCCATCTTGCCTGGATTTGCATTGCCTATTACATTTTACACTATACTATATTCAGTCTGACTTCATGGCAACAAATACGTGTACATCAGATATATCAAATAAGCTTTTCATTTTCTGTTTTGATTTTGAGATACTGTTCAACATTAGGAAAGATATGCTAATTAGGTAAATTACTATGTACATTTGTTCTACAAAGAGCATGCCTATGGCAAACTTCTTTTCATTTTAATAAGTACACGTTAATAGATGACATAATATAAAAATTTCAAAAATTACGACTTCTTCTTGCGGCAGTGGTGCCAAATTCCATTCAGATCAACCTAATGTTTTTTTTATACAATACAGACAGACAGACAGACAGACAGACAGACAGACAGACAGACAGACAGACAAACAGACAGACGGATAGACAGTCAGAGAGACAGAGAGACAGACAGACAGACAGGCAGACAAACAAACAAACAAACAAACAAACACAAACAGGATCACAACATTATACCTCTCCTTTATACGAGAGGTAAAGATTACATGCAAAAAAATGAAAACAGTGTGTTCACCGCCGGCTTTTATCAATAAATGAAACATTAAATTTTCAAATAATTTCATAGAAACTCATGGAAATATCTATCATGATAATTGAATGAATAAAGATGACTATTTAGGGATCTACAGTGTAATGACTGGAACTATCACTACACATTTCCATAGATTCTAGTGATACAATCTAGAAATGTTATTCCTATAGTCTCGATGTTACCAAGAAAACGAGTGTGTCAATGATTTAGCTGCAGTTTCTGCTGATATGCCGGTATCGCGCAATATACTAGTACTCCTGTCTTTCTGGTTTGTTCATATGGAAAAATTGGCTCAGGGTATTGAATCGAAATCAGGAGAGTGTGATGGAAGATACAGCAAGATGCATATTCTTCTAGCAATGTTCGACTATACTAAATCTTTTTAAGTAAAGACTTAAAGCCTATGTAATGTACATGACTATGTCTTAGTTTGAGCGTGATGGGCTTAAAACTATTAAATCATAGATGGGGAAATTTGTTTTTGTCTGATTATATTTTGAAACACATGGCAAGTTTTGTGAATCCGATCGAAAACATTATGATAAAATGCAAGGTTTTGCGTGGCCCTTAATATCCGATGAGATCATGTGCAAAGTGAACAAGTTTGCTAATGTGAATGGATTAAAAAAGTACATCGACAAGATTAGACGTCAAGACTCCTTGGCTTATCTTCCTACTAGAGACTTATTATTCCGAAAATCTGTTGATAATTCGGTTAGCTCTACATTTGTAACACATCCACCTTCATCTTGCTATCTTAATATATTAGTAGCAAATTGAATGCACACTTTCCTCGCTTAGAAGTGTTTGCAATATGTAATCTGAAAATTAGATACCTTACCCTCCGGATAATCCAATGTTGAAGTAGATCTCATTGGATCTTTTTTCGTACAGGTGTTTTTTAATTATAAAATAAGGCCTGTGGCCACGGGATGTTACTGATTATATGTGGGTGTAGGATTAAAGCACACTTGCCTGATGGCTGGTGTTTATACCTACCTGCAGTCTACTAGTATAGAATTTCAGGTTTCTGACGACTTCTACATACACATTATAGACCGCAATTACCGACCATTGCTTACATGTTTGCTAACTGGACAGAAGGAACGGCATGAACGGAGATTTTGTTATAAAGTGGCAAATGGTTAAGAAATGAGTTTTCGTTTTGGATTTGTAAATGATAAAACAACTGCGTCACGTCCAGTCTGTGCGTATATCTGTTCCTTCCTCATATATCGAAGAATCATCATGAATACACAATAACATATATAGTTTAGGCCTTTCGACTAATTACTTCCTGGACGTATACGTACAATTACAGACGTTTTACACACATTTAAAAAAATAGTTTCTGCAATTAATAACTTACAAAGACTGACTTGGTCTATGTTGTTTCACATATTTTTACAAGTAGGACGTCACAGCAAAGTTATTTAGTCCTAAATAATGCCATGGGTTACTTAAAACCTATGGTCTCAATACGTGTCTATCCAAATTTTGATGTGTTGCCAGCAGACATCGACCAGTTATTATAGCTCGTAATTTAGCTGAAGGTCAGGTAAATCGTTTTTTATCTCTACATCAATGTGGTGTGGTAGTACAAACATTTCTTTCATTCGACCAACCGACCATATATCCTAACTAGTGACCCCATCATTAATCAAAGCAACTTGAAGAATTTATATAATTTTTTTATTAACCGACCGCCCCACTCAGAGAAGTTAAAGAAAGCCCATCATTGTAAGACAAAGTCGCCTGTTCTATCTGTGCCATGAAATAAATCGTTGCTACCTTTTTTCATTAATATAAAGAACAAATGAACTTAATATGTAAACCTATTGAAGCTGTGACACAGGAGTGCATTCACTGCAATTTTATCTCAAACATGAATAAAAGGTATTGAGAACAGAAATATGTGTGTGTGATCAAGAATTAGTCTAGAGACAAGCCGTTAGGTTGATCTGAATATTTCGTCTCATCGAACTAGACGGGGTAAAGCTATGTTCAGATTCAAACTCAACGGTTTGTCCTCTAGACTATAAAAGAATGTAACGCAAGCACGGATTAGTGAACCTATAATTGCGAATGACTTATTCAAATTTAGAAAAAATCCTCAGTAACCAAGAAGTCCATTTTGAATATCATCGACTAAAAATAAACAACAACGGCGGATTGTACTATAGCAAATCGAATTGTTGACCTATGAACCTTCTCATGTAACGGGTCTTTGTAATCGTGTGTCATGCAGGGAATATACTAAATCGTAACACAGAGCTTACAGTTATAACAACTCTCATTTCATCGTTATGGTGAATGTTTAGACCATGTAAATACTGTTATGGTCAAAATGATGATTTTCTCATGTAAGTGTGACATGCACCTTTATCAGTCAGCAGTGTATTACAGATATATAATTTATAGTACGTTGAACTACAGGCAGATAGTTGTCTAGCAGAGATTGAACGTAGATATTCGTAAACGTTTCTTGTTTCACTTCAGTGGTCGATTTATTGCAATTTATTTGACGTTTAAGACTGAAGTGTCAACACAGACAAAGAAAAGAAATTTATATATGTTGTCAACAAGAAAAGGATGTGAAAACCACCATCATCAATTATCGTTCAAGAGGAACGTTTCCGTGTATTTGATGACCAGATTAATGTCGACTTTAGATTAATTTATCAAAGTGTCACACGGAAATAAGATGAGGAAACCATGATGTGTTTTGGCATGTTTCCGTGTGTATGCAGTTATCATTCTTATAGACTCAATTCAGAGTTACGTTACACTAGTTTACTGCAAATAGAGTCATCAATTGGTATACGGGTATACATGTTTAATTGTATTTGATGCAGTGTTCCTCCGCTATTCCTATTATGAGAATAAGTACCACGTTTATATATAGGGGTGATTAGTATAACCTCAAACCAACATAGTGGGTTCAAAGTTTTGAATTTGCAGACAAATTAAGGGTCCGAGCTTTCACTTACAAGAGGGGGAGGGCCGGTGGAAATCAGGCCCAGATTGTTGCATAAAATGTTACCCACCAGAGATTCCGTCGTGCTTAAAAGTGGCTCTCCCTAAATTTCCTTTGCTTAAAATATGACCTTTCCCTCTGAATATGTTTCAAAAACATGGGTTAAAATGCTGTCAGACATGAAAAAGGACGCAACTTCCTGAATCAATGGTAAGGACTTATTCCCACCACTGAAAGTTTTAAAGTCATTGGAATAATTCCTGGATAGTCAGACCAGCAACTTAAACAACATTACTGTCGCAGTAGCAAATCAACTGACCCCGGGCCAGCGTTACTTTCGAACGCTAGTAGTCGGATGTTGACCCGATGACAGTGGTTGGATGCCAAAATCACGAAAAAAAGTAAATATGACCTCCTCAATCCAATTTTTAAAAATATGGCCCTCCCGAAAACTGATGGTAAAGAGTGACCCCTAATTTCCCCCCCCCTCCATTGTAATTACTGAAGGCTCCCTAAGATCGTAATGTTAGAAGCGTTCCCGGCACATAATTCACATCAGAACTTCATTGTTATTTATTACTTACAATTGTACATCAATTCGTGTAAATGTTAAGCCTGAGTGACTGCATTTTGTACTAAAGTTTTAACATATATAAACGTAAACGCAAAGTTAACCGATGAAGTTGATAGTCATGTGAGATATTCTAATGTTTGGTCAACAAACTGGATGGCGGACCCAGTTATCAAATTAATTATGGTCATGTGGGAACGGTTGTGACATTTCTTCTTTTGAAAATAAGTTGTAATATAGGATTGTTCTTTCCACCTCCATTACAAGTCAGTCAGAGGTTTGTATTTCAACAATGCATTGTTCTAGCACTAGCCTAATACATTGAAAATAAGTACACAACCCGGAAGAAGATTTCTAGATCAGTAGCTTGGTATAATACCGTTTCCCAATTTCTACTATATTGTACGAGGCTATTTTCGGGCTAAGCTTAAAGAATACTTTGCCCACTTAGTATATACATGTATATTGTTTTCTCAATAAAGTTTTAGAACGCAAGAAAATATACAAGTTTAGAATGTTAAAAGTTAGACCATGATCAAATTCAACTACAAAGGTTATTTCTGTTCATCCACAGTAAACTTGTTTTTAAGGTTACTCCAGTATCCTTCTGGTGCAACACTTTCAGGGTATCTACGATCAACTTGACATAACACAATAGACATATATATGTATTCATAATTGCAGTAATATGAAGTGGAAATCTACCCACCTTGGGTTCTGCCAACACGGATAACATAGGAAAACTTAGATAGTTGCAGCACGAGTCTAGTTCACCCTTTGTACTGTCAAGTAAGGAAAATAGTAATATGGTTATCAATTAACTATACACATGGTAAGCATGACTACGCGTTTACACTGGCCAATACTTTAAATAACTCCAAAGTGCATGATTCATTCAGCATTGTTCCACTGGTGGTATTTTATATAGTGAAGTATCAGAGTCTATTGTACGAGGGATTACGTGAAAGGTTTTGGGGGGAAGTCAACTACTTGATCAGGTGATTGAACCTTGTAAATATACACTTTAAGTCAATCTGTTACTGTTGGAAGGAAGAAGTACACGCTAATAAGTTTAACAAATCGTGACATGGATTGACCTTGTGGTTATCCCTTACCGTACTGTACTATGCTACTACCGTGCTAGGTTTAGATGTCTATGTGTGATAGACTTTACTGTTCGTCTCTTACAGCTGTTCACTGCTCATCTTACCATATTTACAGGAAACCTTCCTTGCTGTTCTTGCTTTACAATAATCTGGTAAATTAGAGACAGATAACATTTCAATTGATTGCAATGTAAAAGACAGGCATGCAAACACACACACGCACACACACACGCGCGCGCACACACACACACACACACACACACACTTACGCACGCACACACACACACACACATACATACATACATACATACATACATACATACATACATACATACATACATACATACATACATAAAAGAACAGTAATGAATAGAACAGTCCTGCCTAACGTTTCAAATCAATATTCTTCCTCATAAGATATCGAGGCAAGAGATATCGTAGGTCATCACCTATATCATAGCTAGGTCGTTAGCTACTTGATAATTGATTGCAAAATTGATGTGATACAATTAAATAACATCACGCTACAATGTATATATTGTGATTACTGTTGGGCCTTGCGGGCATACAGTGCATAAAAACAAACGCATTTGTCTTGAATGCTTTAGAGGGCGACGCGTATGTGGTGACTGAATCCGAGTTTCAATTCTGAATTCGGTCCATCCTGGGTCCGTCACACGTACACACGCAGTAGGTGCTTGCAAGACATTTAGTATATAGTTGGACTGTTAATGATTTTTTTTCTGTAAAAGTTTGTGCTCCAAAAGCATGTCCTGATTTGGTTAACATGTAAATGAACGGACAGCAAGGAGCCATTTTGGAATTGTTCACACTTTGTTGTCTGCTTTTAACTGAATCGTTTAAATGACTGGTGTCAATGTGGCGTTAAAATCCCCATTAATCGAATAATTAAAGTATGTTTGGTATGAAAACTGCTTACGAATGACGAACTATATACGCACTATCAAGCCGGGCTATCAAGGCAGGATTAGAATTTTTCTACAGATTCGGAGATCATCTTGTAGATTTTTCTCTCTGTATGGAATTCGAAGTCTGGCAGCAAGACCCTCGTCGAGCTAATATAGCTACAAGATTTGTAGGCGACCGAACAACGTAGCGCTCTAGCTCCAGAGGGCGCAAGCCGAAGGGCTTCTGCAGGAGTGTGTGGGCAGAGGTACTGTCGTTCCTTGACTTTGTTTGGTAACATTCTAAAGCGCAGTCTGAGGTCTTGTACTATGAGCGATTTTTACACATCCACACCAACATCTGTACCTTGGCGTCAATTATTTTCGTAACGAAGCTTAATTCCGTGTCCGATTTCTACCAATTGCAGGAGAAAAAATGGTGTACAATCTTTCTCACTTGACCATAATACAACTTTGAATTGTTCGAGGAATGATTCAAACATAGTATTTTTGATGATCATCACAAGCTCTCATATAATTTTGATAATTTCTCACATATCCATGATAACTTATTCTGATGTCACCAAGCATGAACAAATGTCAAATTTTTCGTTATATTTAATAATGTATTCAAAAACAAAGTAAATTCAGTGAACCTGACACACAGCTGGCTCATTATTTTTGGGCTCTAATCATCATGTGAGAAATTGTAATCTACAAATTCCATGGACGAACCCGTCATCGAATTATACCCCAACAGCCATTTTACAATGGTTGTAACGTAGAAATGATGACAGCAGCTGAAGTCCGCAATGTGTAATAATAAGCGGCAGAGAAAACTCGTTTTACCAAACAACATAACATGTTAAATAATCCATACATTAATTTTATTTAAAATGGTCATATAGATGAGGATTGAGTTTGAATTTTGAATTTATGAAACAATTTTATCATGGTTTCCGACTTGAAAAAAATCAATATGAAACAACATATGCCATGTCATTGTTTGCAACTCAGTAAATTGCAAAGGATTAATAAATATGTAAAATGTTTGTTATTGTACTTACAATAACAAACTTTTGTTTACACATTTTAAAATATTCTGTTTGCAATGTATTGAGTTAAAATAACAGACTTTGTCAATGTCGTTTAACATTTAATTATCAAGTAGAAAGCCATGATAAAAATGTTTTACGGATTCAAAATAAATACCCAACCTTCATCCACATGGCCTCTTTAAGTCATAGTACGACCGTTTTATGCACGCAGATTAAATTTGCCGTAACTGAAGAATATCGTGATTGTAATGTCATTTTATTGGGTTATTTATGAAACAGATTTCCATCGTCAACGTGACATTTAGTATTCCATAAAGTCAGAAAAATTGGTCTTATTATGACTCATCGCTCTTTTATCATAGACATAGATTTTTATGTCAAATGAAACACGTTACCTTAGTAACAACGCTCTTTTGTGTGATCACCTAGCGAAGTTATTTAAGGTACCTACAATAACTGCCTAGTTGATGGTTTAGTAAATATGTTCTCTATACAAAGTTGTACAGTGAATAAAATTGTGCCTGGACCCTGGAGCGAACATGGGTCTACTGTCTGTCAGATGATTATCGAGACTTGAGGGTTAAAAAGTAGAAAGTAATGTGACTGTACCGTGTGAAAAAATATACAATTTTGAATTGACTACAGAAACATAATTCATAGGTCAATTTTTTTTAAAAACGAAAGCCTCCCTTCAAAGTTAGAAAATCTGTGTAACCACAGTACAATAATAATTTCTAAGTTGCTCTCTCTGTGTACATCTAAATATTATTAGCTATTATTATTATTATTATTTATTAAAAGACTACACAATATATTATTTATTAACATCAAAAGTCAATGTGTTCTTGTAATCATCTTATAGTAAAGACATAATCACATAATTAGTATTACCGAGTAAGATATTTGGTACATAGGTTTTATTTTTTCTAAGTCGGAAATCTTCACATGCACAAATATTTTCTGGTGCATATTTGGGGAAAAGAAAATAGAAAACCTCGCTTAAGTGGTCTTCACAAAGTTAATATAAAAAAAATAACGGCATTCATGTTCCAAATCTCATTTTCACTTTTCCATTTTACTTGAAATTGCTCCCGTCTCCCGTCTCCGCCAACAATTGCTAATTATCATGAAATTAACATTAATCTATAATATTGAACTTGTAATCCTGAGAAGCAAGTGTCAACAATAATGATTGTTTGAAAAGAGCGTCTATTAAGGACATACTCACAAGTGTCATTATAACCAGGAATTCTTTGATTTATTTATATGTATTAGTTGCTATGACAATTCAATTAGTTCTCTTTGTGTTTTTTTCTATCAGTTTATATATACATGTATATATATATATTCAAATAAAGATGACACTAAAAGAAAAATACAATCGGGGGTTGAAAATAATTTAATTGAATAACTAAGTTATTGAGATATCATTAAATACCCTTTTGGGGTAAAATATGTTACAGATACAATCATATTACATAAGCTTAGAGATGTTGATAGATTGGTCTCTGACTACATTTACTACAACGTTGACTTATATTGTTGACGTTACACCTCAGACTACTTTAGTGGTTACTCTTAAGCAATAAACACCAGGATGCACACACTTAGTACCTGCCTTGTCTTGAAATACTAGTTCAATCATAGACAGATCATGGTTCAAGGCATACACACACATACACACACACACACACACACACACTCACACACACATACATACATACATACATACATACATACATACATACATACATACATACATACATACATACATACATACATACATACACATATTCATACATATACATACATACATACATACATACATACATACATACATACATACATACATACATACATACAAAAAATAACATACATACATATATGCATGCATGCATACATACATCACGTAAACATTAATTTGTTAAATTTACAGTTTTGAAAATGCGATAAAGTGACAGTCCATCACTATACAATGACACGTTGAAGAGCTCGATTATCACGCTGTGACGGTTCACAGTAGTCGGACAACATATTGAATGTGACTTTATTCAGTCTTGATATTAAAATTTCCGTCGGGTTTGACTTGACCTTCTTCCAACTGTACCTCTCACGTTGTCCTACATTTTCATTGACAATAACATGAAGTGACAATTAACGTGTTTCAAAAAGAAACCCGACGAAACATACCATATATCTATTTTAACAAGATGTCACCTTGGGTCGCAGAAATGTGCAATTTTAATTTTAATTAGACATTATGTATGTTACTGTGAACTATATATATATATATATATATATATATATATATATATATATATATATATATATATATATATATATATATATATATATATATATATATATGTATGTATATATATATATATATATATATCTATATATATATATATATATATATATATATATATTGATCTCTCACCTATTTTATAATGGTGTGATACTCATACTGTCTTGCAGTCGAAATGAAATGATTTAATCATGTTAAAATAGTGTGCATCTTTTTTTCCCAAAGCAACATATGACAAGCTTTGTTATTATCCGTGACATGTTATGGCATGTTACGACTATCATGAAATGTTCTAAAGCTAGTAGCCCATGATGCACATTTTACCCCTCTTCGATTTGTGATTTAATATTCGGTGATATACGGTTGAAGCAACATATTACGGGTTTATTATATCCTTCGTTTTGATGGCCATATTGGTGAACAGCAAAACCCTCATTTTCAAATGTGACAATACAAAAGATATTTTTGGCAGCTAGCTAAGTATTCATGATTTTGAAAAGGCATGTGAATGCAATTAACAGAGTGTGTGTCTCTCATTTCTTTGTTAAACTCCCACCAATGCTCAGTTCAAATCAATGAAAGATATCAGTGGTCACCTTATAAAATTTTGAAATAGAGGTCAAAATGATATCAAAATTAAGCGCCATTTTTAGAATCCAAAATGGCCACCGTATAGAGGAAAATAAACGATAGTTATCAATTTCCTAGGAAACAAGATCGTGGATCCTCAAATTTCTTTTCAGACGGACCAGGAACAAAGTTTTCATTTAACAAAATCTTGGGTGGTTCAAGCAACTTAGACAGTCTTAGTTTCTCAAATAATGTGGTCACAGAAGCACACACTTCCTTAAACACGATAAGCTTACTAGTAAGAAGATAACTGACTATTGAAGATTTTACTTCATTTTGTTTTGTTAAAGTAGAATTTAAAATTTAAAAAAAAGAGTTAAACTAAAATCTTACGAGAGTTTATCTTTCCCCAGGTGCACCAGAAGACAATATGAGCCCCAAGTAGTATCTATCATATGTCAGTACAAAGTAAAAAAGCAACTTTTTTATGAAAATTAAGCTACAATTGTCTTACTACAAACTTATTATTAGGCTGTCATTTTACAATTTTTTTCTATATATTCTGTGGCAAAGTTTATTATAACATGTCACAAACAAACCGCAGACATTGATAGTGCTTGAAAATATGCAATTCGATACATTGTACTTCACTAAAGACACAAGTCTTATACATACAGCTGTCGCTATAGTTACAGTCGAGATTATTGAAAATCGGTACTCAGCTCAAACTAAGAAGATAATACACAAAATAGTTTATTTCCTTTTCCTCCAATTAATTTCAATGTGACACTCGAGTACTTATGAAGGTATTAAATGAGAAGAGAATGAAAGAAATTGAACGATAAAAATGTGGTTTATAAAATAAAACTCTTGTAAAAGGGAGATTAGGCTTTGAGTACCTTCTTGACAAACGCTTTTGAAAATTGTGAAGAGTGTGTGAACAATTCCGTCGTTTAGGTTTCACTACAAAAATTTGTTCCAATTTTAAATCATGAAATTCTTCCAACCTGTATGTTAGCCTGGTCTAAGCTAATGAACGCGTATTGTGTCAATAATGAGCCATACACGACTCCTGATTAGTATTCGCACTTTGTATCAGCCGAGAAAAAAAAACACAAAGAGTACTGTGAACTCCCCGTAACGAGGTCGCTGTTTAAACAGTCACCGAATACTGATGCGATTAGAGTACTTCAGAAAAAAATTGAAAGAGTTGACAGGTGGTAGAAGCGTAAACGGTGTGAGTATTACAAAATGTAATAAAATTTGACAGGCCACGCTTGGACATGTTTTGTGCAATCGTTTCCCATTGGGATATTCTAACCCTAAATGTTAATAACTTCACCAATTGCAACTATTCCATTCCTCCAAGATATACTTTAGTCCAGCTGGTTCTAATGACTTGTCGAATTTAGACTAACAAACAACAGACATGCGAGTGAGAACTATAGTTGTGTTACGCGATTTAGTTTCTTTTGATAGACGTTGGTAAATTTACTTTATGTCTTGAGTTAGCACTCTAGAGTATGCTGTGCGGAATTAAGATAAACTTTTATAAAATCCTATAATATTTTCACTACATTAAGCTAGTTTCGCTAAAAATCCAAATAGCTATATTTTTCGCTCTTTTTTCGCAGTTTTGCTCAATAAACATAGTTACACAAACCCTGACATGAACTGATTCAATTCTTATTATTACGTGAATCTTTCTACCTAGCCGTTCGGTGATACATTGGCTTGATGTCGGTGTGTGCACAGTCACGACAGAGGAATGTTATGTGGCTAGTACGTACTCGTTTGCCGTTAAACTGTAGATTTGTTGGATGTTGATATTTAGATTATTAGGCGATTGGACAAATTTTGAGAAGCGCTCAAAACTGGAAATCAGGATAGAAGTGCGCCCCCGGGTCGGTCAATCTGGCATTCTTGTTCACCTCGTCATATTGATTAGTTACTCATTCGATATTCATCAGTGTGGTCGTATCACTCACAGTCAAATTTAGAGAACTAAGAACGAAGTGTAAAACAAGAGAGGCTTGAAGAATGACACGCGATTTATTCGAAACACGTGTGTTTCTAAGTCCCAAAATGGAAAAACAGAACTTTAGTATTAATCATAGAGCTTTGATAATGAATAACATATTGCAATAAAATGTTTAGATGCATCCACTGGGTGTCATTAAAATTTTATGTAAGACTAATTTCGACTTGTTTCAGTGTTGAGCTTAATCATTTTCGTAATATACTGGTAAGTATTTATCTGTTTGTCCTGTAGCGTAGTGAGACACCATCAAATGCAGATATTCAGACTATTGCAGATTACATGTATTCATTTCAAAATGATAACATCCCCTGTTGTAATAAAACATGGAAATGCATGAAAACTTTAATTAAAATAAGAATATTTGTTATAGAACCATCGTCAAATAAAGATGAATAAAGTTACTGGTAGTAATTCTGCCTTCATATACAATTGGTATGTCTAAAACTAATAATACTGACGTTCAATACGCTATCACTTTGTATATGATAACCATAAATTTAATGTTTGGTTCGCAATCATTCAGCCCCCCCCCCTCCACGTAAAAGATGAAACTTTTCTAACATAAAAACAATACCAAGATACCAACGAATTCCCCAGATGAAAGAATATGTCATTTATGTAATACTAAAGCTATTGGTGATGAAATCCATGCCATAATTGATTGCAGCAATACATCTGTAATTGAAGCTAAAAACCAATTTCAAGGAACAATCGAAATGTATCATCGAAGTTTTTCAATATTATCTCAAAAAGAATATTTCAAAAAAATAATGAGTTCAAATGATGATCTTATCACTAATACTTTTGGTAAATTCTCTAATTCATTATTATCTTTGTATTCAATACTGTAGTTTAGTGTTTTATTTATATCTATAATGATCTATTATTTTGTTTTTGTTGTGTCTGTATGTTGTTTTTGACTCTAGATAATGTATTTTTTACATTATTTCATGTCAAATAAAATATACTATACTATACTAAAAACACATTACCATTAACTATGATAGAATGTAAATATATTGTGATTATCTTTTGGAGTATCTGCTGAACCATTTCAAAAGTCCCCTGTGTGTGGAAAATAGGTGATGCGATATGCCTTATAAACCACATTGCAATGTTACAGATGAAACCTAGTTTGACTCATTTTAGCGGCAACAAATATACATATCTCAATCCATCACTGCAATGCATGTATAACGTTCACAGTCAAGATCTACTTGTATAATTTTGGAGTCAAGAGTCCTTTATTTCCAACTTACTCAATGACAAGTTTGACACAGCACCTCACCCATCCCCATCCGAATCTGTTAGCTACTGTTGCTAGTAAGGTTTCGATGTTGATGAGCATGGAGGGCAGATAAACATGGTAAAGATGAATTGATTCATTACAAAAATGTCCGTTCAATGATTTCTGTCGTGACTTTCCTGGCACTGTAACACTGACGTTTGATGACAAGTGGATAACTACACAACATGCTCAATGTTTTCAAAACTGTAACATTGACTTTTGGCGGCTTGGATGAATTCTGCACCCTCAAGGTCATATTGAAGTCAGTAAATGGGTAAAAATGCCTAATATTTAATTGGTTTAAAGTTCGTCAAAAGATTTCTGTCGTCACTTTGCAGCAAGTACTAAGTTCATGTTTGACTTGACGGCTAGGATGAGTTTGACGCCCTCGAGGTCATAGGTCACATTGAAATCAGTTCATGAATAATTGATATTATGTCGGTTCGTTGGTTATCCTTGAACAAAACACGACAGTTTCTGTTTTCACGGTAATTCCATGACTTTGGTGGAATTACTAATTTCCTGTTTAACAGGGTTTTTACGATTTTATTATCATGGGGAGTGAGAAGGAGATGATGATAGTTTTCGCCACCGTCAAGAACACCAAATTGGCTGTCCACATCATAATAACGACAACTTCCCCAATTAGGAATAAAAATGTTAACAACACGCACATTTTGAATCAATTCAAGGAGGCTCGAATTAGTCTATTCAGTGATACAAATATTTTGCATGCAGCGATAACAGACACGTTTGCACGACATTATACACATTGAACATAAACTGTGAAACAGTGTGAACGAGGTGTGGGAATTCCAGACTATGAATGGTTAACCAATTAAGTATACTGACATTGAATCGACGTCACGTGTTGTTTACATTTTGTACGCACTATTTTCGATAATGCTGTTGGTATGTATGAGGGAATCTTATAGTTTGATAATGATTGACAGCCAAGCTCTTTTCATTACCAATGCCGGATGTAAATTATCAATAGAGGAAGTAACGTGTGAAAATGATTGACAATTTCAACATTTTCAGTTTTATCTTTTTACTTTAAAATTCTATCTATCTATCTATCTATCTATCTATCTATCTATCTATCTATCTATCTATCTATCTATCTATCTATCTATCTATTTATCTATCTATCTACATACCTACCTACCTACCTACCTACCTACCTACCTATCTGTCTGTCTGTCTGTCTGTGTGTCTGTGTGTCTGTGTGTCTGTCTGTCTGTCTGTCTGTCCGTCCGTCCATTCATCTACCATTTGTATTTTGTTAGATAAATGCTGACGATGTTTAAGTTATGGATAACGTTATAAATCTGTCCGAATTGTAATTTTTTTATGGCATAAGATTGTTAACTCAGTATATGAACTCATTTATGGTGGTCCTACACCTGTCGTCTATGCATATTTTATGTCACTTTGAAGTTTAAGTTATGGATTATCATAATATTCTTGTGTCACCAATGTGTCAGATATAAGAACATTGTTTATCTCAATAATTCAGCACAGTATAGGTGGTCTAACGCTATTATGCAACCATCTATATATTTAGGTTACCATGCAACATATAGCTTTTGGTGGACTTAATAACAGGCACATAACATTTCAAATTGAAACAACATATACTGACGTCATCCTAATAACTCTTTGTCTACCAATTCTTGTGATGATAATCCACGTTTCACGGCAACGCATAGTTCGATTCATTTCAACTGCGGGTAACATACACGTGCCTACTTATGAAACATTTACAAATTGTGTATGCTTTGCATTACCTGATGTATGTCTTTGTAGCTGATACCAAACTCCTAACACAGGGACATGTATACTTCTCGTTTCAACTGTCACTTTGTGTATGTATGTATGTATGTATGTATGTATGTATGTATGTATGTATGTATGTATGTGTGCATGTGTGTATGTGTGTGTATGTATGTATGTATGTATGTATGTATGTATGTATGTATGTATGTATGTATGGCGTGAACGGTACTGTATGCTGAGTATAATATCATATTGTGTATTTTAAGGTACACATTTAGATGATAACACTCTATCTTGCTAAATTGGAACACATGGATTGATTCAGGTGACATAAATCACAGTCTTGTATACTTGGAATTCCATACAGTAGATGGTTGTTTATTTGAATACATCATTCAATACTCGACCAAATGCCTAAGTAGAGACATTGACACTGTTTCAATAAATAATAGATACGATTCTTGTCCTGATTTTGGAATGTAGGCGATTTTCCAAAAACATCATTTACATGCTTAGCATGGCTTAACTCGTAATCACATCAGCTAATGCTTGACTTCCTTACACGTTCATGATGTCATATCTTTCGCTTGTGACTGATACCACAAACAGTGCAATTATTAACACCATCCCCATTTCGCATTTCCTGTTCGTCGGTGCACTTCAGAACACACACTTACTCAACATTATCGCGAAATTGTAATATTGTACGTCAAATCTCAGACCGCTATGCTCTCAAGTGACCTGAGGACAAAGCGTGCCTACATGAGATATACCATTGTGTGTTTGGATTCATTTTCTTTCCTTTTATGACAATTTCGAATCGAAAGGACGCATCACTTGTTACAGACAAAAGTGGGCCTCAATGTCGTCCGTATTTGCAATATTAGGAGGATAAAGTGTAATTGGCAAGGGATAGTAGAACATAATGACATCTTTTACAAATTTTACAATTTTAGTGTCATGCTTGCCGCCAATCATTAAAAATTTGCCAAAGCACGACTAATGAACTGGACTAATAGCAGACGACATTCCAGTTGGAATGTTGCAGCCATCTCAGCGTAAAGTCAATGTACCAAACACCTTTGTCTAAAAACTTTCTTTATTATTGGATAATCTTTTACTGTTCGCGTGACAACACTCATCCCATTTTTATTTTCACATTTCTTGCCATAACACGGAGGCCGCTAAATACCTTTCATTAGTACACGATACTCTATACACCAATTTTACGCGTTTTAGTTTCGACAGATGTGATGGATCTATTCGTGAAGCGGGTGAAATCACGTATTTGATTTGAAAAGTAAAACTCCGCTATTTATTTACGTCTTCTTACGTCTTTTAGACTTATTGCTTATGATCAGCCAATTTTCCAAATCAGAAGCAATTATTCAGATGCAGAGAATCAAGTTTTTATCACGTAGACTAAGTGATGCAGAATAAATGGAAATTGGTGTCATCAGACGGAAATGTGGGATTCGCTTTCAATGATTTTTTTTGACTCTGTGAGTAGATTTTTTTTATATATATTTGTAACAGATAATTACTTTACTGTGAATTAAAAGGGGGATGAATGCCGAAGCATTTTCAAATGAATTTACATTTGAAGAGAGTAAAATATAAACGTTTTGTGATGATCACAAACGTACTCAGGCAAAAATATTTTACTTTACGGTGCATAACGTCTCTCATACATATACTAAGTAAGCTACTTCTTTCCAGGTCTAGAAAACGACAAATTCGATGCCTCTGTGCAATGGTAGTTATACCGCACACACATTCGAACAGAAAATATAGGATGTATTTTCTCGTTGTTTTTCAGACAATACTCATGTACGTCATTTTGCTGAGCCAAAATCTTCAACATTCCTATTATTTTCCTTGTGCTGTTATGAGTACATCACAATATCACCATTCGGCTGGACAACACCCTAAAAAATATTGGAAAAAAAACCATATACAATGTAAAGAGTATTTTCACGACGAGTGGAAGGCCCTTATATGACTAGTGTATTCTCGCCGACTCAGTGAACGAAGACAATATTGGGAATGATAAATATGTATACAGAAACCAATGATTTCCCTCAAACCTTCTTTATTGATCCGGAAATGTTACTTTCTCCGCCTCCTCATTCCTGAAGGGAAGCGTGAGATTTAACTTCAAATACAATACTCTGTTATAAGACATATCAACAGAGCGGGAAAACAAGTCATTTGACCCAGAATTAATATCGATCGGTCAGATAGTATAGTCTAGTGTTCAATTTGTGATAAACATGTTTAGTTTTAGAGAATGACATGGGTTGACCCCTTTTACCTGCTAGACAATAGATCCAACTACTAATACCTGTGTGAAGGATACTTCTCAGCAAGGACACCCTAAAGGAAATAACTCTTGGATTACAGGATATTGTAATGGAATTAGTTTATGATTGTCTAAAATTGCTTCTTATTATCTATTTATACCATAGTGTTGACCAACTTGGCATTAATCTACTCGACTGCAGTTCAATGTCCTAGGAGCTCACCGTGACCTGATAAGAGAAAACACGTACGCACACGTTCACACATGATGAACTTCATACACACACAATATATATATATATATATATATATATATATATATATATATATATATATATATATATATATATATATATATATATATATATATATATATATATATATATATATATATAAGAACAATGGACCCATCTATTTAAACTATAGATACTAGTATATAGATAAATGAATAATGAATAATAAACTTAATTACTTGTAACATATGATTTGTCGATTTGAAGGAAATCAACATAGTAACTGTTAAGATTTACAACTTTACAGTACATTATAAGAGGAGTCACTTTTGGATTCTACAGCTTCCCATAGTATCATATAAACATTTTTAGCACAGGGAAAGTACAAAATAATACGAATCACGCCAACGTTGTTAATCTATTAGATCGTGCATATTCTCTTTGAATTGGCAATATGATGTACCAACAAAACTGAAAGCTGCAAATGGGTTGTATTTTATTGATATGTACATATCATCTACCCAATTCAATATATGGACTGTTATACGGTAAATGTATCTGTTTGTATTTTATGCGTTTACAAATCATGTATATCGGAAAACTAGTCTTACACTGACAGAAGACACATCGAAAAGGCACATGTGACCTTTATGAATCTCATGTAACGTTCTACTCTAGAAGCTTTCATAATTTTCTTTGTTCCTTTAATATCGTTGCAATATGTCACGTTCTTACTTTAATACTTACATCAATTCGTGATCACTACCTGCCATCATAGAGAAGGCTAAATGTAGCAGCTACCATATCTAACCAACAATACACGTTAGCATAGGAGCATCAACATATTAACAACCACGGAACACCGATATTAATATGGATTCAAAACAGATAACTACATTATGATGTTGTATCATGTAATAGATGGTGGTCTATCAAATACAATCATTGTCGGGCCCAGCGACCTTTTAGTGTATCGTGATAGTAATAGGCCATCCAAACGTACGAAACACCTACTTGTTTTTCTAACACGTACAGAGCACTGGCTAATTTTCTGTGGGATTTCTGGGTTTTTTTTGTGTTTAAAAAATTCTTTTTTGTTCGTTAATTTTTGTGATGGGAACTGCTCCCAGTGAATTTCTTTAATGCAGACATATACACACAATCACACATAATGCTACATAGATCCATTCAGGTTTGGGACTACGTGACAGGGCTATGTATCACGCTGTATATCACGTTGCTTGTTTTTTTATAATATTATATTGTACATCTTTTCTGCGACCTACAAGTTTAAGCGTGTAATGGCTAGGGATCCATCCGAAACAAAGAGTGGCGTTTGAAAAGGCCTGATTGCAGTGACAGCAAATCAATAAATCATACCTTTTGACCTTATTCTATTTCAAATTTCCTACACTCGTGACATACTCAGATTTTTAGGAGTGTTGATTCTTCCTATCTGATGACACGGTTGTTCTCTCACAAATTCCCAGTGTATGTAATGCTTCAATAGCTCTTTGCTGTACTGTGCACTTATGAATTTGCTCCTAAATAGAAATGTCAGCAACTCCCTGGGAAATTAATTTTTACCAAAAAACATCCAATCGATTTTTTTTAAAAGGGTAGGGAAAATTTAACTCTTGTTGAAGATTTGTTGTCAGATAATTCAATTAAAGCTCTTCATTTAAGTGCTCCCCATTGAGAAAAATATATCTAACAGTGTATAAGATATCCTGGTAAGGATATCAAAGGGGATAGAACGATGCGTTAAACATAGCAAACATGTCTGATATGAATAATCCATGCATATCCCCATAGTGTTTATTATTGTATCAAATTACATACACACACACACACACAGACACATACATACATACATACATACATACATACATACATACATACATACATACATACATACATACAGTCTATGGCAGACGTGAACTAACATGAAGATTCAACAATATGGGCATGGCATGCCTGTTGAAATAGGAATTATGCAGTGGCGTTGTACATTATTATTATTATTATTATTATTATTATTATTATTATTATTATTATTATTATTATTGACTTTTTTGTTTTGTCCCAAATTAATAAATGAACAGAACAGTCAAATTTACAAATGATAAAAATAAATGCAACCTCGTGCAACAGGAGTTAGAAAATAGCTATGCTAGTCGTGTTTGACTTCTACATAAATAACAATACATATCTCCTGAGTTTTAATTAAAGTGAAAACTGAATAAAGCTTACCTCCCCAGTTCCTCCCAAATCAAAATGTCTCAGTAGCACGGAAGCAAAGTATAAATAAATAACTACACATCTATACCTTCTGCAATAAAATACATGTCACGTGAGTTCTTTTCTTCTGTTTTAGACTCCCATATGGTTGCTCCTGTCCCGTTCATTGATTGGTTTTCAAGTGGATGTTTTCACAAGATGTACACGTAAGTGACCCTGTGATTTCAGTTCTGTGCTGTAATCACAGTATAAGACATTAAAGTTGTAATAATCACGAATAGGTTATCAATATTGAACGTCTGTTCGCGGTATTGTTGTTTACTGCCGGACTTCAAGTACGTGGGCATTAAAACGGTGTCGAGGGATGGGGTGAATGAGTGAGTGGGTAAAAGATAAATCTATGTAACACGGAAACAGGCAAAATATAAAAAAGAATGTAGCAATCTGTTTTCATCAGTATACGAACTTTTACATTTTCTCGCTATTTCTTCTACTATGTCGTAGACATTGCTATAATACACGGATTTTCCACTAGGATTACACGGAAACTGTCGAGAAGTTCCTCGAGCATAATATGAAATATTAACTAGGAAATATAACAGAACACAACTTTTGAAGATTTAATTTTACTACAGGGCATTGACAAGTCCATGTGCACTCTGATCTGGTGTAAGGTGTCTGTCTGTCTGTCTGTCTGTGATTCTCAACGGTTGGCGTGACGTCAAACCAACAGACCAGTGCCCCTGTGGTGCCCATTGAAATGCAATCTATTAGCAAATTAAATCACATTTTCCCCCAGGGTCATTCACTTCACATCTATCATTTTTCACATGACAGATATTTATCAACTTTCACCAGGCAGGATAAATACTCGTTAAGGTACCAAGACCTGTATCAATATTTTATGTTTCCCGCGTAAACATAACTTTTATCTACTGCATATTTTATCAGTTAAGTAAAACAAAGCAAATGAATTTGAATTGCTGAGGACAAAATGTTTTTCGATTAGTTCCAATACAACTTTATCAGAATGCGAAACTCTGAGCTACAATAAAAGGAACAAAACAATTCTTAACGTAATTACTATGTATCACTTAATTTGCAAATTTCGTTAATTGTGCAAATAAATCATTAATACTCATAGGATGTCTACCAAAACCTCATCAGTTCTTCATTCTCATCATACGGGGGATGTTTACCAAGTTACAATTGAATTGGCACAGGCAGGCAGGCAGGCAGGCAGAACCATTTCATAACCTCCCCTTACTGGAAAATAGAAACATATGCAGATACAAAAACAGATATTTTACATCTACTTAGAATATACAGAAAACACTGTAGTTTTTCCAGAAACTAGAGAGAACGTAGACGTCTAAATCAATGCAGTTACCTTCGAGAACGCGTTTACTAATCGTATACAGCAAATTTTGATGAATCCATGTAAAATTCAAAATATTCTTGGTCACACAGATATTACTCGTGCTGATCGTACCTCCTAGGTTAAAATCTAACTGCAGTTTGTTTAATACTGTATGCCACTATTAAAGTACGCAAAAATGCCAACTATAGTTATACCAAATATGTTAATCAGTAGTCAGTCATGAAATGGTTCTCACTATGCTAAGACATGATCATATTTAATTCATTGACTTTCTAGAAGTTAACGATCATAGCATGCATAGTGGAAGAACGTTAGAGCATTCAGCTACCAAGGACAATATAGAGGTTTTTTCTTCAACAACGCATGTTAGGCAACATGGTGGATTTGAGCCTCGCCATAATTTGGTCTGGGAATTTGGATATATTTACTGAACAGCGATGCCTCTCATTTTAAGACAGTAAAAAGGGAACAAAATATTCCACAACAGACGAAGGTTTCTATGCCAATACCAAACAATGATATTCAAAATAGTACAAGTTGTAGCCAAATATTATACGTATGTGCATATGTAGTCGTACACCTTAGTGGCAATTGAAAGAATATCCTCTAGTAAGATTGGGAATTATAGCCTTGCGGATACAACACAGTTTAACACTTTACTTTGGATAAAACGAGGAAATTATTTGAATGCACATGTGCTGAGCAGGACTACGCTAAATGAGATCAAATTGTCATTATTTCATTTGTGTAATGCTGTTTGTATCCGTTTAGCACACACTAGACAACTGACAGCTTCATCTGTATTCCAAACCCGTACTAGAGGTGAGAAGGACTGAGACAACATAATCAGTGTGTAATGAATAGTCATTTTTCATGTCTTTAGGTAAATCCTTTATGTGTATTTGCACGTCTGTGTCTCTTTTCTGTCTGTCTATTAACTTCGGTCAGTACTGCTGAGTGGTATTTCGACGCACGAGTCCCTTTTCTATATGACTAGTATTGCTGCTTATAACCATTCTATACACAACTCTTAGGCGACAAACATAATATCAATGCATTGGTTAAATTTCAAACTTGAATTTTTGGGACAGTTGTCTTGGAAAATCTAAATAATAGGTCATATACAGCATTCCATCAATAGCATTAATATCGGGAACATTTAACTTTTGTGACGGAACACTGCGACGAGGGTTTGGACAGGACGAAAAAGTCACGTTTAGTGTTGATTCTGTTTATTTCTTGATTCAGCAAAAACAGTACCGTCGACGTCATGGGGTGTTATTTGTTGTTACACGAATACTTCATAAGGAATTTCAAGAACTCAATTAAAGTAACAAGTTTAATTTGCTATTAAAGCGTAACACCTGTAAGTGATGTGAGTGAGACATTCTGACTACCAGTT